>NC_036871.1:38459910-38466957 GCF_002910315.2 Salvelinus sp. IW2-2015
TGTTTAGATGGCAACCTGGCAGGAGATGGTTGTGACTGGCCACTGTGCGTGTTTAGATGGCAACCTGGCAGGAGATGGTTGTGACTGGCCACTGTTCTGTTTCTCTGGTCTGCAGGAGAGCAGCATGCAGTTGTAGAAGTAGGTGCTTGCAGAGTGCAGGATACTGCAGACCCATTCAGCTGCAGTGGTGACAGGATATGTCTGTATAGACATACACAAACCCTGCACAGGAACAGAGTCAGTCACAGTGACAGTGTGTCAGGGCCCGTAGTAGTATTCCATAGACTCAGGCCGGTTGGACCCTGGACCCGGGGTTACGAGGATGGACGTTGACTGCTGATTGGCTGGACTGGCCCATCCCATTGAGGGGAAGGAGGTAACTCCAAAAACGAATTATCCTGAAAATCCCCAAGGTTAAACATCAACACGTTGTGGACGGAGGCTAACCCCTGATTGTGATTGGGTTGCTTGAGGTAGAGCACCTTGACCTATGATGGTCAAGAGAAGTCAAGAAGCACGGATGAAGTAAGGTGAGGGACAGAGATCCCTCACTGTCACAGGGCTGTGCTCAGTAGGAACAAAACAGGAAAAATATTTTGAAAGAAACGCAGGTAGCCTGGTCAACTGCCAATAAGAATGTTTGTTTTCTGAAGAGTGGGATCTATCCATCCTACTGACCAGCTGAAGAGTGGGATCTATCCATCCTACTGACCAATGTTCTCATTCTGAAAGTACTGTTTTCTCATTCTGAGGTACTGTTTTCTCATTCTGGGTACTGTTTTCTCCTTCTGAGGTACTGTTTTCTCCTTCTGAGTACTGTTTTCTCATTCTGAAGTACTGTTTTCTCATTCTGAGGTACTGTTTTCTCCTTCTGAGGTACTGTTTCTCCTTCTGAGGTACTGTTTTCTCATTCTGAAGTACTGTTTTCTCATTCTGAGGACTGTTTCTCTTTCTGAGGTACTGTTTTCTTTCTGAGGTACTGTTTCTCCTTCTGAGTACTGTTTTCATTCTGAAGTACTGTTTTCTCATTCTGAGGTACTGTTTTCTCATTCTGAGGTACTGTTTTCTCATTCTGAGGTACTGTTTCTTCATTTACTTTTCATACTGTCATAACTCTACTCCCGTTACACTATTACGTCATAACATGTCGCATCTCTGCATATCACATAGCACAAAAATGTAGGACAAAACACACATCACGACAAGAGACACCACACTGCGTAAAGAGAGACACCACAACACGGCGTAAAGAGAGACACCACAACACTGCGTAAGATAGACACCACAACGGCGTAAAGAGAGACAACAAACACGGCGTAAAGAGAGACACAAACACGGCGTAAAGAGACACCACAACACGGGTAAGAGAGACACCACAACACGGCGTAAAGAGAGACACCACAACACGGCGTAAAGAGGACACACAAACACGGCGTAAAGAGAGACACCACCAACACGGCGTAAAGAGAGACACCACACACGCGTAAAGAGGACACCACAACACGGCGTAAAGAGAGACACCACAAAACGGCGTAAAGAGAGACACCACAACACGCGCGTAAGAAGAGACACCACAACACGCGTAAAGAGAGACACCACAACACGGCGTAAAGAGAGACACCCACAACACGGCGTAAAGAGAGACACCACAACACGGCGTAAGAGAGACACCACAACACGGCGTAAAGGAGACACCACAACACGGCGAAGAGAGACACCACAACACGGCGTAAAGAGAGACACCACACAACACGGCGTAAAGAGAGACACCACAACACGGCGTAAAGAGAGACAGACACCACAACACGGCGTAAAGAGAGACACCACAACACGGCATAAGAGAGACCACCACAACACGGCGTACAGAAGAAGGAACCACAACACGGCGTACAGAGAGACACCACAACACGCGTACAGAAGACACCACAACACGGCGTAAAGGAGACACCAACAACACGGCGTAAAGAAGAGGACACCACCAACACGGCAGTGTAAAGAGAGACACCACAACACGGCGTAAAGAGAGGACACCACGGCGTAAAGAGAGACACCACAACACGGCGTAAAGAGAGACAACACGGCGTAAAGCAAGACACCACAACACGGCGTAAAGAGAGACACCACAACACGAGCGTACAGAGAGACACCACAACACGGCGTCACAGAGAGACACCACAACACTGCGTAAAGAGAGACACCACAACACGGCGTAAAGCGAGACACCACACACGGCGTAAAGAGAGACACCACAACACGGCGTAAAGAGAGACACCACAACACGGCGTAAGAGCACACCACACCACGGCACGTAAAGAGAGACACCACAACACGGCGTAAAGAGAACACCACACACGGCAGTAAAGAGAAAGGACACCACAACACGGCGTAAAGAGAGACCACCAACAACAGGCGTACAGAGAGAACACACACAACACGGCGTAAGAGAGACACACAACACGGCGTAAAGAGAGACACCACACACGCACGTAAAGAGAGACACCACCACGGCGTAAAGAGAGGACACACACAACACGCGTAAAGAGAGGACACACAAACACGGACGTAAAGAGAGACACCACAACAACGGCGATAAAAGAGACACCACAACACCGGCGTAAAGAGAGACACCACAACACGGCGTAAAGAGAGACACCACAACACAGCGTAAAGAAGACACCACAACGGTGTAAACAGAACCCACAACAACTGCGTAAAGACGACTAAGACACAAATGGCGTAAGAGAGACACCACAACACGGCGTAAAGAGAGACACCACACACGGCGTAAAGAGAGACAACCACAACACATGCGTAAAGAAGACCACACACACAGCGTAAGAGAGACACACAACACTGCGTAAAGAGCACCACAACACGGGCGTAAAGAGGACAACCACAACACAGGCGTAACGAGAGAACCAACAACACCGGCGTAAAGAGAGACACCACAACACGGCGTAAAGAGAGACACCACAACACCGGCGTAAAGAGAGACACCACAACACGGCGTAAAGAGAGACACCACAACACGGCGTAAAGAGAGGACACCACAACACGGCCGAGTAAAAGATGAGACACCACAACACGGCGTAAAGACGAGAACACCACAACACGGCGTAAATAGATGAGACACCACACACGGCGTAAAGAGAGGACACACAACACGGCGTAAGAGAGACACCACAACACGGCGTAACAGCGAGACACACAACACGGCGTAAAGGAGACACCAAACACGGCGTAAAGAGAGACCCACCAAACACGGCGTAAAGAGAGACACCACAACACGGCGTAAAGGAGACCCAACACTTTAAGCGAGACACCACACACGGCGTAAACGAGAGACAGACACCACAACACGGCGTAAAGAGATGACACACAACAACGGACGTAACAGAGAGACACCACAAACACGGCGTACAGAGAGACACACAACACGGCGTACAGAGAGACACCACAACACGGCAGTTAAAGCGAGACACCACAACACGGCGTAAGAGAGACACAACACACAAGCATAAAGAGAACACCACACACGGACGTAAAGAGAGACACCACGGCGTAAAGAGGAAACACAGAACACGGCGGTAAGAGAGACACAACACGGCGTAAAGCGAGACACCACAAACGGCGAAGAGAGACACCAAACACGGCGTAAGAGAGAACACAACACAGAGCGTACAAGAGAGAGACACCAACAACACCGCGTAAAGCAGAGACAACACAACACGGCGTAAAGCGAGACACCACACACACGGACGTAAAAGAGAGACACCACAACACGGCAAACGATAAAGAGAGAAACACACAGCGTAAGAAGAGACACACAACACGGTAAAAGAGAACACACAACGGCGTAAAGGAGACCAACACGGCGTAAAGAGAGACCCAACAAACGCCGTAAAGACGAACACCACAACACGCGTAAAAAGAGACACCACAACACGCGCGTAAAGAGGACACACAACACGGCGTAAAGAGAGAACCCACAACACAGGCGTAAAGAGAGACACCACAACACACGGCGTAAAGAGAGACACACCATACACACACGGCGTAAAGAGAGACACCACAACACGGCGTAAAGAGAGACACCACAACACGGCGTAAAGAGAGACACCACAAAACACGGCTAAAGAGAGAACCACAACACGGCGTACAGAGAGACAACACCACAACACGGCGATACAGAGAGAACACCACAACAACGGGTAAAGAGAGACACACAACACGGCGTTAAAGAGAGAACACCACACACGCGTAAAGAGAGACAACCCAACACGGCGTAAAGAGAGACACCACAACACGGCGTAAGAGACACACCCACAACACGGCGTAAAGAGAGAACCCACAACAACGGCGTACAAGAGGAGACACACACACACGGCGACAGAGAGACACCACAACACGGCTAAGAGAGACAACAACACAACGGCTAAAAGGAGACACCACACACGGCAGGAGCCACAACACGCGTAAAGAGGACACCACAACACGCGTAAAGAGAGACACACAACACGGCGTAAAGAGAGACACCACAAACACGAGCGTAAAGAGAGACACCACAACACGGCGTAAAGAGAGACACCACAACACGGCATAAAGAGAGATACCACAAACAGGCGTACAGAAGAGACCACAACACGGCGTAAGAAGAGACACCCACAACACGGCGTAAAGAGAGACACCACAACACGGCTAAAAGAGAGACACCACACCACGGCGTAAAGAGAGACACCACAACACGGCGTAAAGAGAGACAACAACGCGTAAGAGAGACACCAC
Source organism: Salvelinus sp. IW2-2015 (assembly GCF_002910315.2). Taxonomy (NCBI): domain Eukaryota; kingdom Metazoa; phylum Chordata; class Actinopteri; order Salmoniformes; family Salmonidae; genus Salvelinus; species Salvelinus sp. IW2-2015. The sequence goes on from NC_036871.1 coordinate 38,464,696, forward strand.
AACACGGCGTAAAGAGAGACACCACAACAACGGCGTAAGAAGAGACACCACAACACGGCTAAAGAGAGACACCACAACACGCGTAAAGAGAACACCACAACACGTGTAAAACAGACACCACAACACTGCGTAAAGAAGACTAAGACCACAACATGGCGTAAAGAGAAGACACCACAACACGCGTAAAGAGAGACACACAACACGGCGTAAAGAGAGACACCACAACACTGCGTACGAGAGACACCACAACACGCGTAAAGAGAGACACCACACACTGCGTAAAGAGAAGCACACAACAACTGACAGTAAAGAGGACACCACACACTGGTAAAGAGAGACCTAAGACACAACATTGGCATAGCACATCTTACAACTCACATCTCACATCTCATGATATCACATCTCCTACAACTGAGTGGCTGCTACATTACATTTCACACACCACACAGAGAGCTAAGATGCTACGTAAAAGGCTACTGTATGTGAAGTGTTATGCTAAACATGCTACTGATGTTGACACACCATGATGGATATCCCACCTTCATGGCAGCTAGGATGGTAGATCCACTCTTCAGCGGTCAGTAGGAATGGATAGATCCCACTCTTCGCCGGTCAGTAGGATGGATAGATCCCACTCTTCGGCTAGTCGTAGGATGGATAGATCCATCTTCAGCGGTCAGTAGTGATAGATCCTCTTCAGCTGGTCAGTAGGATGGATAGATCCCACTCTTCAGCTAGGTCGTAGGATGGATAGATCCACACTCTTCAGACCGGTCAGTAGGATGGATAGATCCACTCTTCAGCCGGTCAGTAGGATGGATAGATCCACTCTTCAGGCTAGTCCGTAGGATGGATAGATCCCACTCTTCAGACCGGTCAGTAGGATGGATAGATCACTCTTCAGCCGTCAGTAGGATGGATAGATCCCATACTTCTGCGTAGTGGATGGATAGATCCACTCTTCAGCCGGTCAGTAGGATGGTGATCATCTTCGCCGGTCAGTAGGATGGATAGATCCACACTCTTCGGCTAGTCGTAGATGATAGATCCACTCTTCAGCTGGTCATAGATGGATAGACCCACTCTTCAGCTAGTCAGTAGGATGATAGATCCACTCTTCAGTGGTCAGAGATGGTAGCATTAGTAGCAGTGGATGGTAGTCCACTCTCAGTGCAGTAGATGGATAGATCACCTCTTCAGCTCTATAGGATGGATAGATCCACTTCAGAAAAAACATTCTTATTGCAGTTGACAGGCTACTGCGTTTCTTTCAAATATTTTTCCTGTTTTGTTCCTACTGAGCACAGCCTGTGACAGTGAGAGGATTCTTCCCTCACCTTACTTCATCGTGCTTCTTGACTTCTCTTGACCATCATAGGTCAAGGTGCTCTACCTCAAGCAACCCAATCACAATCAGGGTTGCCTCCGTCCACAACGTGTTGATGTTTAACTTGGGATTTTCAGGATAATTCGTTTTTGGAGTTACCTCCTTCCCTCAATGGGATGGCCAGTCAGCAATCAGCAGTCAACGTCATCCTCGTAACCCGGTCCAGGTCAACCGGCCTGAGTCTATGGAATACTACTACGGGCCTGCACACTGTCACTGTGACTGATCTGTTCTGTGCAGGGTTTGGTATGTCTTACAGACATATCCTGTCCACATGCAGCTGAATGGGTCTGCAGTATCCTGCATCTGCAGCACCTACTTCTACAACTGCATGCTGCTCTCCATGCAGACCAGAGAAACAGAACAGTGGCAGTCACAACCATCTCCTGCAGGTTGCCATCTAACACGCACGTGGCAGTCACAACATCTCTGCCAGGTTGCATCTAAACACGCACAGTGGCAGTCACAACCATCTCTCTGCCAAGGTTGCATCTAACACGGCACAGTGGCCAGTCACAACCATCTCCTGCCAGGTTGCCATCTAATACACGCACAGTGGCTGGATGGGTCTCTCTTTCTGACTTTTTTTTTCTTGTCACAATGTTGAGACATGTCAGTCAATCTGTGTATACTTTACAATTCCAGCACTAGTAGCAAAGATAGTTGGGGCTAGCTCTGTAGTTGTTGTTGCTGCTGCTGTTGAGTCTGTTGAGCTCTCTGAAGGGGGAGGAGAGACTGACAGCTCTCTGTAGGGGAAGGAAGGGGAGGAGACTATGAGAGCTCTCTGTAGGGAGAAGGAAGGGGGAGAGACCTTTAGAGAGCTCTCTGTAGGGGAAGGAAGTGGAGAGACTATGAGGAGCTCTCTAGTAGGGAGA
>NC_036871.1:38466982-38472352 GCF_002910315.2 Salvelinus sp. IW2-2015
TACCTCAATGGCGAAGGGAGAGCTGTCTGACACCGACCCAGAGTTCCTGAGTTTTCAGAGAGAAATGTGAACTGTAAACTCTTTGTTAGAATTCAAGTAATATCTATAAGATATTGATGAAAGATACAATCAGAGAATGGGGAAACTCAGTGGCCAGTTTATTAGGTACACCACCCATTCACGAAAATGGTTCGCTCCTACAGACAGTCAGTCACGTGGCCGTGGCTTGCTATATAAAGCAGGCAGACAGGCATAGAAGCTTTCATGTTACTGTTCAATTTGAATGTTAGAATGGGCAAAACGAGTGACCTAGGCGACATTGAGCGTGGTATGATCGTCAGTGCCAGGAGCACCGGTTCCAGTATCTCAGAAACGTCCGGCCTCCTGGGCTTTTCACACACGACAGTGTCTAGGGTTTACCAAGAATGGTGCGACAAACAAAAACCATCCAGTCATGCGAAGTCCTGTGGGCGAAAACAGCTCGTTGATGAGAGGTCAAAAGAGAATAGCAAGAATCGTTCAAGCTAACAGGCGGGCCACAAACAGGCAAATAATGGCGCAGTACAACAGTGGTGTGCAGAACTATATCTCGGAACTCACAACTTGTCGGTCCTTGTCACAGATTGGCTGTTTGCAGCAGACGACCTCACCGGGGTTCCACACCTGTCAGATAAAAACAACAAGAAGCTGCTCCAGTGGGCATGACATCATCAACACTGGACAATTCAGGAGTGGAAAAACATTGCCCGGTCCGAYAAATCCCAGTTCCTGTTGCGTCATGCTGATGGCAGAGTCAGGATTTGGCGTAAGCAGCATGAGTCCATGACCACATCCTGCCTGGTGTCAACGGTACCGTCTGGTGTTGTAATGGTGTGGGGAATGTTTCCATGGCACACGTTAGGTCCCTTGATACCAATTGAGCAACAATTCAGGCTGTTCTGGAGGCAAAGGGGGGTCCGACCCGGTACTAGTTGGGTGTAGCTAATAAACTGGTCACTGAGTGTATATCGGGCTACTGATTCAAGATCATATCGAGAGGACATTGAAAAGGTCCTAACAGGTACAGTTGAGAGAAGTACTAAGACATGACATAACCAGTGACGTAGTGGTAAGAAAACAGGTGGGTAAACGCTGATCGCCGTTCGCGGTGAATAAAGCACCGCTCGCTCTTCTGGCAAAGCCTTTTTCCGCAAAAGCTGGGTAAACATTTTTTTTAAAGTACGTAAATCACATTTACTCATTCCACTACACCACTGGGCATATCATTATCGTAACATGACATATCATTATCGTAACATGACATGTCATTATCGTAACATATCATTATCGTAACATGACATGTCATTATCATATCATGACATGTCATTATCGTAACATGACATATCATTATCGTAACATGACATATCATTATCGTAACATGACATATCATTATCGTAACATGTCATATCATTATCGTAACATGACATAACATTATCGTAACATAACGATAAAAAAATTATCGTAACATGACATAACATACCGCAGCAACCCCTCCATATTCCTGGGGCGCTGGACCTCATGGCGGGAGTCTTCCTGGTGTCCTCCCTCCCTCCTGCTCACATTCCATCCCTCAGCACGCTCCTTACTGTCCTCCAAGGTGGAGCAGCCCTTCAGTGAGCCTGTGTGGTGGGAGGGTCTGGTTGACTCTCCCTCTCCATCCCTGTTAAAAAACATCAGATGTATTTTTATAGTGATTTTCCACCTAGCAAAGCACTTTACATTGTATAATAATACATGTTCATACCACTTTTCCGGCAGGTGCTCAAAGCTCTTCACATTTAAGCAGTAARACCCAAGGGGGTGTGGTATATGGCCAATATACCACGGCTAAGGGCCGATCTTAGCACGACGCAACGAGGAGTGCCATGGTATATTGGCCATATAACACAAACCCCTGAGGTGCCTTATTGCTATTATAAACTGGTTACCAACGTAATTAGAGTAWAAATAAATGTTTTGTCATACCCGTGGTATACGGTCTGATATACCATGGCTGTCAGCCAATCAGCATTCAGTTTAAATTGTGTAATAATATAATTGATATACCACTTTTCCAGCAGGTGCTCAAAGCTCTTTACATTGTATTGGTGGTGGGGATGAGAGCTCACTCATCCTCTACCAATATGTAGCCGACACCGACAATGATGCCATGGCATGAGGAATGGGGTGAGCGGGAGAGAGGTGAGGAATAGGAGTGAAACATACAGTACCTGCCAGCCTTGGCGTCTAGCGGGAAGGAGAGAGGTCTGTTGAGGGGAGGTGGAGAGCCTCTTCCCTCTCTCTTCTCCGTCTCTGTGTTCCTCTGGGCGGCCTTCTGTCCATTGACTTCTGGGCTCGTCTCGGGGCTTCTGTTGGGACCGTGTTCCTCACTGTGCTGCCTCCTCCTCAGCTCCGTCCTCTCCAGGCTTCTCTGGTGCTGGGTTTGGTACTGATGCTTGGACTGCGTTTTGGCAGGGAGCTGAGAAGGCGTGGTGGGCTTCTCTCCCTCAGCCTTGGTGCTAGAAGTAGGGTCAGACATTTGTCCTGGTCAGTTAAAAAAACTTAGGGCCCTGAAGTTTCTACAACTTTTTTTTTAAATGTTTTTTTTATTTAATTTTTTTGATCCCCTTTTCTCCCCAATTTTCGTGGTATCCAATCGCTAGTAATTACTATCTTGTCTCATCGCTACAACTCCCGTACGGGCTCGGGAGAGACGAAGGTCGAAAGCCATGCGTCCTCCGAAGCACAACCCAACCAAGCTTCTTAACCACTGCTTTTTAACACAGCGCGCCTCCAAGCCAGCCGCACCAATGTGTCGGAGGAAACACCGTGCACCTGGCCCCCTCGGTTAGCGCGCACTGCGCCCGGCCCGCCACAGGAGTCGCTAGAGCGCGATGAGACAAGGATATCCCTACCGGCCAAACCCTCCCTAACCCGGACGACGCTATGCCAATTGTGCGTCGCCCCACGGACCTCCCGGTCGCGGCCGGCTGCGACAGAGCCTGGGCGCGAACCCAGAGACTCTGGTGGCGCAGCTAGCACTGCGATGCAGTGCCCTAGACCACTGCGCCACCCGGGAGGCAGTTTCTACAACTTTTATTGTCCATTAGTAAGTTAGAAAAATACATAAAGTCTTAGTACCTGTTTGGACCTTGTCTGTTCCTGATCAGTGCCTGCATTTTCTTGACGCTGTTCCTCATTCTCAAGTAGTCTGTCCTCTCCTGAGAACCTCTCCATGCCGCCTGGATCACTGTGGCCGCAAGGTACCTGTTGTCCGCTCGGAACGCCAGCCAACATCGCTACAGGAGAAGATGAGATCAACTTTATTGTCTCTGTGGGGAAATTCAGCTAGGACACAATAGCTGCACCATTGTACAAAAAACATGAATCTTACCCGATCACACAGGGACATAACCCAGGGAGAATTTATCATACAGCGCTCTCTGGAAATACCCAAATACAATACTATTTTACAAGACCTGGGATAGGCCCTGTACACATTGTTGTGGTTTAAAGCAATAGCTACCTGTATGGTCATGGTTTCCATAGCTACCTGTATGACCACGGTTTCCATAGCTACATGTATGACCACGGTTTCCATAGCTACCTGTATGACCACGGTTTCCATAGCTACCTGTATGACCACGGTTTCCATAGCTACCTGTATGATCACGGTTTTCCATAGCTACCTGTATGATCCACGGTTTCCGTAGCTACCTATATGATCACGGTTCCGTATCTAACTGCATGACCACCGGTTTCTACCATAGCTCCTGTACGACCGGGTTTCCATAGCTACCTGTATGACACGGTTTCCATAGCTACTGTATGATCACGGTTTCCATAGCTACCTGTATGATCACAGTTTCCGTAACTACCTATATGATCACGGTTTCCGTAGCTACCTGCATGACCACGTTCCTTAGCTACCTGTATGCCATGGTCTCCGTAGCTCACTGTATGATCATGGTTTTCCATAGGCTGCCTGTATGATCATGGTTTCTACCATACTACTGGTATGATCATGGTTTCCTATAACTACATGTATGATCATGGTTTCTGCCATAGCTACCTGTATGATCATGGTTTCTTCCATAGATACTGTAATGGATACATCGGTTTCGCATAGCTACCTGTAGACACGGTGTCTTCTGCGATAGCTACCTGTATGATCATGGTTTCTGCCATAGCTACCTGTATGATCATGGTTTCTATAACTACATGTATGATAATGGTTTCTATAACTAAATGTATGATCATGGTTTCCATAGTTACCTGTATGACCATGGTTTCCATAGCTACATGGATGATCATGGTCTCTACCATATAGGTACCAACCTGTATTCGGATGGCAGCATCTTTCTTGCAGAGGAAGTGCCTCCTGATCAGACAGGCCCTGAACCAACGCTGGAGGATGACGATGTGACGCATTACTTCCTTGTTCAGGGTGTCCTGCAGATGCTGCCTCTCCCTCTCCTTTAGGAACACCTGGGGGAGGGATGAAGACATTTACACTGGACTCGTTTCCCTTTTACTGTTGGATTTTTAAAACATTTTATTTAGTCCTCCTTGGCTACTTGAATGTTGTTATGTTGTTGTGATGTCGTGGTGATGATGTCGTCATTTGGGATATGTAAAGTACTTTCCGTTCTTGAAAAGTGCTATACAAATAAAATGCATCTATTTAGTATTAGTGTTACGATGTTTTTATATTGGGGCCAAGAAGTGTTACCTTAGTTTTCCCAATCTGGTATGTGCTCTGTCCCAGGCCCACCGTCTGCAGCAGGTTAGCTATGTCCTTCGGTGCCGTGGTGGCTTCTTTAGGCAGCAACACCTTAAACCTCTCTAGGAACTCCTACATCAACACACAATCAATCACTGCATATAATATGACCATCTGTTATCAAAATGACTCAATAAACAATAAGCATTACCTTTGACAATCAGAGTTTGCTTTTATCCACACTTAATGTCCAGCTTTCTAAACCTCAAAAAGTGTTTTGTTTTAGAGAACGGCAGCGGCATGAGAGATCTGATGGCTTTAGTATCTGTGCTTATTTCGTGGTTCGGTACCGTTCCATGTATTAGGTCAGATTTAGACGTTTGCTCGTTCATTTGTACAGCGCTGAAGGTGTAGCCTACCTTGAAGGTGAACTTGGCGTTGTAGCCAGACTTCCTGATGCGTACCGTCTCCAACATACCCGTGTACCTAATCTGCTGTAAAACTAGAGCGTCGTCAAACAGCATCTCCTTCTACAAGGAACACACACACACACACACACACACACACACACACACACACACACACACACACACACACACACACACACACACACACACACACACACACAC
>NC_036871.1:38472377-38480802 GCF_002910315.2 Salvelinus sp. IW2-2015
GTTAACATGGAGAGGCCTGTGTTCTGTGTACTTCTATAGCTCTGGTGAAACCCACCTCCTGTCGAATTACAGGGAACTGAAGAGGAGCCCAGTCTTGGCTCTACAGAGACGGGCAAGGTAGGACAGAGTTACAATTACCCAGGCCAGGTAGGAGGAGAGTTACCAGTTACCCCAGGGTGGTAGGAGAGAGGTTCAGTATCCCAAGGCCAGATAGGAGACGAGTTACCAGTACCCCAGGGTGGTAGGATGAGGTACCAGTACCCCAGGGTGGTAGGAGTGAGTTACCAGTTACCCAGGGTCGGTAGGAGAGGTTACCAGTTACCCCAGGGTGTAGGAGAGAGTTACCAGATTACCCAGGGTGGTAGAGAGAGACTTCCAGTTACCCCAGGCCAGGTAGAGAGAGTTACAAGTTAGGCCCAGGTAGGAGCGAGTTACCAGTTCCCCAGGCAGGTAGGAGAGAGTTACCAGTTACCCCAGGGTGGTAAGAAGAACTTTACCAGTTACCCCAGGCAGGTAGGAGAGAGTTACCAGTTACCCCAGGGTTGTAGGAGAGATTACCAGTTACCGCCAGGTGGTAAAAGAAAACTTACCAGTTACCCCAGGCCAGGTAGGAGAGAGTTACAGTTACCCCAGGGCAGGTAGGAGAGAGTTACAGTTACCCAGGGGTAGAATGAGCCAGTTCAGCCAGAGAAGGTTACTTTACGCCTAAGGTGGTAAAGAGACTTACCAGTTACCCAGGCGCAGTAGGAGAAGACTTACAGTTACCCCAGGGAATGGTAGGAGAGAGTTACCACGTTACCCAGGCAGTAGGAGAGAGTTCTACTCCCAAGGTGGTAAAGAGACTTACAGTTACTTCCAGGCCAGGTAGGAGAGACTTACCAGTTTACCCCAGGGTGGTAGGAGAGAGTTCCAGTATCCCAGGGTGGTACGAACTTTACCGCAGTTACCGCCCAGGGTGGTAGGAGAAAGGTTACCAGTTACCCAGGTGGTAGGAACTTACCAGATTACCCCATGGTGGTAGGAGAGAGTACCAGATACCCGCAGAGTGGTTGAGAGAGTTAACAGTTAACCCCAGGTGGTAGGAGAGACTTACAGTTCATCCCAGGGTGCTAGGAGAGATTACCACATCCCCAGGGTGGTGGGAGAGACTTACACACCGGTTGGAGAGACTTTACCCATGACAGGGTGGTGAGGACTTTACCACATACCCCAGGGTGGTGGGAGAGACTTACCCACCAGGTGTGACTTACCACAGTACGCAGTGTGCTGGGAGAGACTGACATCATACCCCAGGGTGGTGGGAGAGACTTACCACATATCCAGTGTGTGCTGGGAGAGACTTACCACATACCCCAGGGTGTGAGAGACGTACCTACGTACCCCAGGGTGGTGGAGAGAGCTTCCACCAACCCCAGGGTGGTGGTGAGAGACTTACCACATACCCCAGGGTGGTGGGAGAGACTTACACATACCCCAGGTGTCTGGGAGGACTTACCACAAACATCCCAGTGTGCTGGGAGAGATTACCACATCCCAGGTGGTGGGAGAGATTACCACAACCCATCAGGGTGGTGGGAGATGGACTACCAATTACCCAGGTTGCTGGAGAGACTAGCCACATCCCCCAGGTGTGGATGGAGAGACTTAACATACCTGCCAGGTGCGTGGAGATGACTTTACCACAACCCCAGGGTGGTGGGAGAGACTTACCACACTCACCCCGGTTGCTGGGAGAGACCTCTCCCATTGAGACTTACGTACCCCAGGTGCTGGGGAGACTTACAATACCCCAGTGTGCTGGAGAGACTTACACAATACCATCCTGTGGAGAGACTTACACATACCCAGGTTGCTGGGAGAGCCTTATCACGTACCCCAGGTGTGGGAGAGACTTACCATGATACCCCAGTGTGCTGGGAGAGAGCTTATCACATACCGACCCAGTGTGCTGGAGAGGACCTTACCAATACCCACCAGTTGCTGGGAGAGACTTACCCCACTACCAGGGTGGTGGGAGAGAGCTTACCTACGATACCCCAGGTGCTGGGAGAGACTACCACAGTACCCCAGGTTGCTGGGGAGACTTACCACATCCCCAGGTGCTGGGAGAGTACCTTACCAACATACCAAGGTTGCTGGGAGGAGACTTTATCACATACCCAGGTGTGGGAGAAGACTGTACCACATACCCCAGCGCTTGCTGGGAGAGACTGTACACAATACCCCAGGTTTGAACCAACCCACTGCTGGGAGGAGACTCATAGCAGGTTGCGGAGGACTATCCAACCCCCAGGTTTGGGCTACATACCACTGCTGGAGAGAAACTCAACTAACTTACCTTACCCAAGTGTGAGACTACATCCTCAGGTGAGGCTTCAACAGTGACTTAAAGACGTACCCATGGATTCCTCCAGAGGATGTGCTGGAGAGGCCTTAGCCAGCATACACCCATTGTGAGAGTAACTACCTTCATTTCGCCACACGTGCTGGAGGATTCATTACCGTCGGACTACCCGGCTTGGTGTGTGAGAGGACATTACCAGCATACCGAAGAGGTAAGTAAGTGGGAGGTACACACCGTCTGGGGCTCCATATACAGTGGCTGGAGGGACTAATACCAGCGGTGTGTGATGGATGTTACAGTACCCCATGTCTGCGTAGATTGACTTCCATATTCCTGTGCTGGGAAGAAGACCTCTGACCACACCGTGTGCTGGTTAACTCAAAGCTATAGTCAGACAAAGTTGCTGAGAAGATTAAGCATAACCCGTGGCTCCAGTTTTTACAAATGGGAGATGGAACTTTTTATGACTCACATACCCCAGGGTGGTGGGAAGACTTACCACATTACCCAGGTTTGCGGAGAGACTTACCACGTACGCCCAAGTTGTGGGAGAGGACTTACCACATACCCAGGTTGACTGGAGGAGACTTACCACATCCCCATTTGCTGGGAGAGATTACACCGTACCCCATGGATGGCTATCCTATCCACAGAGAACTGGTGTGGATGCAGGCTTTCTGTTCCAGCCAAGCAGTAACACACTGTTCAAGTAAACTGAATCCTTCTTCTCGTCCACAGCTCCCGGCTGGACTTTCTCATTTGGACCGGTCTGATGCACTCTGGCGTGATTAGATTTATCTTTCTACTAATCTCTGTACGTGAGGTTTTCGACCGGGTCTCGTATTTGCAAATGGTAAGGATGAGACGTAGAGTGTGGGAAGATTGGTGTTAAATGCAGGGAATGCGAGGTGTGTTGTATGTAAGGTTACATAACTGACTGCGTACATTTTGACTTCAGTATTTTCAAAAAAACCCTGCTGAAAGCCAGTGTGCTGTAACCAAGTCTTATTCAGTTCAGACGTAAATTTCAGTTGCCGTCAGAAAGTATTTCATACCCGTGACATTTTTCCACATTTTTGTTTTTACAATGGAATTCAAATGGATTTAACTGTATTTTTTTTGATGGAATCTACACAAAATTACTCTTATGTCAAAGTGCAGGACAATCTTTTTGGTATACACTAAACTACTGAGCTTCTGGGTAACTATCTGTGACTGTAGCAGTACGTATTCGGGAAGTCTCCCCTGAGTGTAAGATACAGTTGCTCTAGAATCACCTTGTGAGTGAGCTGATCTGTAAGTGTGCTGAAGAGAGTCGTTCTGGGTAAGTCTCTAGAGCTGATGAGTCTGTTTCGGGTAAGTCTCTAAGAGGGCTGTGAGTGTTTCTGGGGTTAAGGTTCTTCTGAAGAGCTGATGAGTCTTTCTGGGTTAAGTCTCTGAGAGCTCTGAGTCTTTTCTGGGTAGTCTCAGACGAGTCTAGTGAGTGTTTTGGGTAAGTCTCTGAAGAGCTGTGAGTGTTTCTGGAGTCTCTTTGAAGAGCTGAGAGGTCGTTTCTGGGTAAGTCTCGTAAGAGCTGAGAGTCTTTCTGGGGTAAGTCTCTAAGATGCTGATGGAGTCGTGTTTCTGGGTAAGTCTCTAAGAGCTGTGAGTGTTTCTGGGTAAGTCTCTAAGTTGCTTGTGAGTGCTTTCTGGGTAAGTCTCTTAAGTGCTGTGAGTGTTTCTGGGTAAGTCTCTAAGTATGCGATGTGAGTGTTTCTGGGTAAGTCTCTTAAGAGCTGGTGAGTGTCTGGGTAAGTCTCTAGAGTGCTGTGAGTTTCTGGGTAGTCTCGGGAGTGCTGTAAGTCTGCTGAGAGGGTGAGTCTCTGTCTGAGTGTTTCTGGTGAGTGGCTAGTCTGTTCGGTAAGTGGCTGTGAGTGTTTCTGGGTACCCCTGAGTGCGGTTTTCTGGGTAATCTCTGAGTGCTGTGATCTGAGTCTTTCTGGGTAAGTCGGTGTCTGATTCTGTGAGCTGTGAGTGTTTGAGTCTCTAGGAAGTAGTGCATGTTCTGAGTCTCGGAAGCTCGAGTGCTGTGAGTGGTTTCTGGGTAAGTCTCTGAGCTGTGATTTTGGGTAAGTCTCTGATGCATTCACACTGGATTGTTGCAACATTTGCCATTTATTTATTTTCACCAATTCTTCAAGCTCCTGTTCAAATTGGTGGTTGATCATGCTAGACAATTATTTCCGATTTTAAGTCAAACTGTAAATCGGCCACTCAGGAACATTCACTGTCTTCTTGGTAAAGCAACTCCAGTCTAGATTTGGCCTTGTGTTTAAGGTTATTGTCCTTCTGAAAGGTGAATTCATTCTCCCAGTGTCTGGTGGAAAGCAGACTGAACAGGTTTTTCCTCTAGGATTTTTCCTGTGCTTAACTCCATTCCGTTTCTTTTTTATTTCCTGAAAAACTCTTCCAGACCTTAACAATTACAAGCATAACACGATGCACCACCACTAGCTATGTAAAATATGGAGAGTGGTACCAGTAATGTGTTGTATTGGATTTTGCCAAAAACATAACACTTTGTATTCAGGACAAAAAGTTATTCTTTACCAATTTTTTTGCAGTATTACTTTACTGCTTGTGTAACAGGATGCATATTTTAGCAATTATTTGTATTCTATTCACCATCCAAGTGTGTAATTAATAACTTCACCATGCTCAAAGGGATATTCAATATCGGCCTCTTAAAAATATATATATATTCTTTACGAGGCACTGAAAAACTCCCCTGGTCTTTGTGATTGAATCTGTGTTTGAAATTCACTGTTCGACTGACAGCACCTTAAAATAACTGTATTGTGGGGACAGAGATGAGGTAGTCATTCAAAATTATTATGTGACTTGTTAAGCACATTTTTACTGCTGAACTTATTTACTCTTGCCATCACAAGATGTTGAATACTTATTGACTCAAGACATTTCACCTTTTCATTTTTTGAAATTAATTTGTAAACATTTCTAAAAACATAATTTCAACTTTAACATTATGGAGTGTGTGTGTGTGTGTGTGTGTGTGTTGTGTGTGTGTGTGTGTGTGTGTGTGTGGTGTGTCGTGTGTGTGTGTGTGTGTGTTGTGTGTGTGTGTGGTGTGTGTTGTGTGTGTGTGTGTGTGTGTGCGGCCAGTGACCAAAAAATCTAATGTAATCCATTTTAATGCAGGCTGTCGCACAACAGAGTGTGTAAAAAGTCGAGGGCTGTGAAAACTTTCTTGAAGCCGCTGCATTTACTGTCCGTTGTCCTCCATTCTTTGGCTTGTGGACCCAGTTACCACAATCTCTCTCTGTCTCTCTCCCCAATAGAAAGACCAAAGGCAGCAAGCGCAAACAGCTCTTTCCCAAGGTAATGTATTATTGCAGTTGACGTTATCAAAAAGGGATTTATTGGGTCTTTCCTTGGTTTATTTACTGCACTTTTACCTGGGCCAGAGTTTTTCCTGGTTGTGGTTCATGTAGACGGAAACACTACATGGCCTTATCTGTAACCATATTACAACACTAGTCATTGCAGTGCAGGTTGATTTGATTTGATTTATTTGATATTTTGATCAAATCAAAGGCCTTTATTAGATTTTTGTTGTTGTTGGTTGGTTGGTTGAGTATGGTTGGTTGACTTTGTGTTGTTCCACAGAATCTTCATGAACTCCCGGTCCCTGAAGCACATAGTGGATCTGACTGCGCCAACGACCTCACCCCCCGCATCTGCTCCAGCCCACATCAGAGGAAGTCAATCCGTCTCAGCATCAGCGCTAGTTCCAGGTCTGCTTTCCCCAACACAGACACCAACAGACAAACTCACCCAACCACAGACACACACAACAACCTCACACCAACAAGACACACACCAGACAAACTCACCCACACAGACAACATCAGACAAACTCACCCAAAAACACACACACAGAACAACTCCACCCAACACAACACACCACACAATCACAACAGACACAGCAAACTACCACGACCAACACCAAGTAACATCACCAACAGCGACCACACAGAACGACAAACTCACCAACAACAGCACAGCACACAGACACCACAGACAAACTCACACACAAACACAAAGACAACATCACAAAGACACACAGAACAGACAAACTCACACCAACACAGACACACACAGACACACAGACAAACTCACCCAACACAGACACACCAGAACACACAGACAACTCACACAGAACACAGAACATCACCAACATCACAGCCACACACAGCACACAGACCAAACTCACCCAACACAGACACACGACGACACACGCAAACTCACCCAACACAGACAACAACACAGACACACAGGACAAACTCACCCCAACAACAGAACACACGACACCGAACCACACCAGCACGACAAACTCACCCAACACAGACACACACAGGACAAACTCACCCAACACAGACCAACACACAGACAAACTCACCCAACACAGACAACACACAGACAAACTCACTCCAACACAGGACAACACACAGACAAAACTCACCAACACAGACACACACAAGCACAGACACTCACCCAACACAGACACACACAGACACACAGCACAACTCACCCAACACAGGACACTTCAGACACACTCCATTCACACACACAGACACGCAGACACAACGGCACCTCACTCACTCACCACTCATCACTCACACACAGGACATCGCGCACACACAGCACACTCACTCACTCACACACACACTGGCACAACTACCCAACTCACACACAGACACTCGCTGCCACACTCACCTCACTCACCACATGCACACACACACAGGCGACACTCACCACTCACACACAGACACTTCGCGCACACGACACAGCGCCTACGCAAGCCTGATCAGAAATAGAGTAGATGTTGTGTGCTGTGTTGTCACTTCAGTCCATTAAAGATCACACCATGGAGCATCAAACAGCGAGTGCGCCTCATTAAGTCAGCTGACTGGCGTGATCGCCTGTTGTTCTGCAGGCGTCTCTCATCAGCTGCTGGAGACTGTGGGGAGAGCAGAGCCGTTCTTCATCCTCTGTATTCGTTCCAATGCTGAGAAGGTAGGATCACATGTATGCTGTTACGTAGGATGATAGTTTTTTACACATTGGTCTTTAGCAGACGCTGATATCCAGAGAGACCTACGGTCAGTTTTGATGACAGAATTTTTATCACTTTAATGCATTTACTGATGTAACTGTACTTTACAAATTAATTTCAAAAAATGAAAAGGTGAAATGTCTTGAGTCAATAAGTATTCAACATCTTTGTGATGGCAAGAGTAAATAAGTTCAGCAGTAAAAATGTGCTTAACAAGTCACATAATAATTTTGAATGACTACCTCATCTCTGTACCCCACACATACAATTATWTTTAAGGTGCTGTCAGTCGAACAGTGAATTTCAAACACAGAKTCAATCACAAAGACCAGGGAGGTTTTTCAGTGCCTCGTAAAGAATATATATATATTTTTAAAGAGGCCGATATTGAATATCCCTTTGAGCATGGTGAAGTTATTAATTACACCTTGGATGGTGAATAGAATACAAATATTGCTAAAATATGCATCCTGTTTACAACAAGGCAGTAAAGTAATACTGCAAAAAATTGGTAAAAGAATAAACTATTTGTCCTGAATACAAAGTGTTATGTTTTGGCAAAATCCAATACAACACATTACTGGGTACCACTCTCCATATTTTCAAGCATAGTGGTGGCTGCATCRTGTTATGCTTGTAATTGTTAAGGTCTGGAGAGTTTTTCAGGATAAAAAAGAAACGGAATGGAGTTAAGCACAGGAAAAATCCTAGAGGAAAACCTGGTTCAGTCTGCTTTCCACCAGACACTGGGAGATGAATTCACCTTTCAGAAGGACAATAACCTTAAACACAAGGCCAAATCTAGACTGGAGTTGCTTACCAAGAAGACAGTGAATGTTCCTGAGTGGCCGATTTACAGTTTGACTTAAAATCGGAAAATAATTGTCTAGCAATGATCAACCACCAATTTGACAGAGCTTGAAGAATTGTGAAAATAATAAATGGGCAAATGTTGCACAATCCAG
>NC_036872.1:0-29391 GCF_002910315.2 Salvelinus sp. IW2-2015
TGCAAATGTATAAAAAATAAAAAACAGAAATACCTTATTTACATACAATTGAAGTCGGGAGTTGACATACACCTTAGCCAAATACATTTAAACTCAGTTTTTCACAATTCCTGACATTTGATCCTAGTAAAAATTCCCTGTCTTAGGTCAGTTAGGATCACCACTTCATTTTAAGAATGTGATATGTCAGAATAATAGTAGAGAGAAAGATTTATTTTAACTTTTATTTATTTCATCACATTCCCAGTTGGTCAGAAGTTTACGTACACTCAATTAGTATTTGGTAGCATTGCCTTTAAATTGTTTCACTTGGGTCAAACGTTTCGGGTAGCCTTCCACAAGCTTCCCACAATAAGTTGGGTGAATTTTGGCCCATTCCTCCTGACAGAGCTGGTGTAACTGAGTCAGGTTTGTAGGCCTCCTTGCTCAGACACGCTCAGACAAGCCATTTTGCCACAACTTTGGAAGTCTGCTTGGGGTCATTGTCAATTTGGAAGACCCATTTGCGACCAAGCTTTAACTTCCTGACTGATGTCTTGAGATGTTGTTTCAATATATGAAGGCTGCGTGGTCCCATGGTGTTTATACTTGCGTACTATTGTTTGTACAGATGACCGTGGTACCTTCAGGCATTTGGAAATTGCTCCCAAGGATGAACAAGACTTGTGGAAGTGTACAATTTCTTTCTGAGGTCTTGGCTGATTTCTTTTGATTTTCACATGATGTCAAACAAAGAGGCACTGAGTTTGAAGGTATGTCTTGAAATACATCCACAGGTACACCTCCAATTGACTCAAATGGTGTCAATTAGCCTATCATCAGCTTCTAAAGCCATGACATACTTTTCTGGAATTTTCCAAGCTGTTTACAGGCACAGTCAACTTAGTGTATGTAAACTTCTGATCAACTGGAATTGTGATATAGTGAATTATAAGTGAAATAATCTGTCTGTAAATAATTGTTGGAAAAATGTCTTGTGTCATGCACAAAGTAGATGTCCTAACCGACTTGCCAAAACTATAGTTTGTTAACAAGAAATTTGTCGAGTGGTTGAAAAACTAGTTTTAATGACTAAGTGACTAATTTGGACTTTCATCATTTGTTTTTCAACGGACAGTGACCCAAAACACACCTCCAGGCTGTGTAAGGGCTATTTGACCAAGGAGAGTGATGGAGTGCTGCCTCAGATGACCTGGCTTCCACAATCACCCGATCTCAACCCGTTTACGTTCTGTCAGAACATGTTATGGTTAAATCTCATGTACCCTATGGAGAGGAGAAGGGTAACAATCTGGTTTCATTCACTAATAAGACAGGACAGCTGTGAGTTAGGGAGGAGTGAGGAATGTGGGCCGAGGTCAGGTCAGATGAATTGAGGAGGAACAGTCCTATGACATACATAGATAGGAGGCAGGGTCATGACTACACAAATGAGAGGAACCACTTAAGTTCCTGCCTAGCGACAGAGATGTATTGCCTGTCTAGATGTGCAAGGAGTTGACTCCGCCCAGTAGAGGGTGTAAATAAATGTACTTGAGAAACATGTATTTTTCTTTTCAGCTGTTTGACCCAGTGGGTGAATAAACTTGGTTTGAGCTTTTTCTAGTTGTCCGTTTGAGTTTTAACTCTGATTGTCAGAACCAAACAGTTGGCGTTGTCGACAGGATTCACCACAATTTATAGACGAATCAGTGGAACAGGAGCCGGCATATAAAAAACAAGGTAAGCAATGTTCCTACACCTGTTACTACTCATGCTGACATCTTGGGGAGACAAAAGTCGCATGCTGAATACAAATTACCGGATACGGATCTGAAAAGCTTGAGTTTATTCAGTAGGCCCACTGTAAATACTCCCGGTAGACCTAGGGGTTGGGGCCACCAGAAGGTTAGACTAGGCACTGTGTTCCTAGGAGGGTTAGCCACCAGAAGGTTAGACTATGCATTGCATTCCTAGGAGAGTTTAGCCACCAGAAGGTAAGCCTGAGCATGGAGGGTAAGTCCTAGGGGGTAAATCCCGATTGGGTTGGTTCCTGCAAGTACCATAAAGAATAGGGTAAGTCCCGGAAGGTTAGCCTGAGCAGAGGGTAAGTCCTAGGGGGTAAATCCAGAGTGGGTTTGGCTCCCTACTAGACCCATGAAAGCACAGCTGTGGTGGCCGTGAGGCTGTAGAGTGAGCGTGTGCGTGTGTGCTGTGTGATGTCGTGTGTGTGTGTGTGTGTGTGTGTGTGTGTGTGTGTGTGTGTGTGTGTGTGTGTGTGTGTGTGTGTGTGTGTGTGTGTGTGTGTGGATAAATTGTTATGGAAGTGGGCATCAATGTCTTGAAAAGTAATTGATAGAGGGCTTTTATTGGAGCTGTGAATGAGGTAATCTAAACACCCTAGGTGTCTAAAACTCTCGTAACAGGGGGAATAGGAAAGGAAAACAATAGCAAACCATAGATGCGCACAAGAATTCTACCAATTCGGCTCGAATATTAAAACATTTTTGCAAACGGGGAGACTCGTCGAGGCCTGGTAACAGATGGAGTATACAAGGTTGACGTTTACACAGTAACAGCATGGACGAGTTGATAGCTCAGTTCGTCCGGGCCCAACAAGCACAACAGGCGGTTCAGGAACGAACGCTGGAGGAACAGCGACTACAAAACGTCCGCCTCATTGAGGAAGTCAGGAAGCTGCAAGGAGGAGCTTCTCCTGGATCACATCCCAACCAGTTTTTGATCAAGCTAACGGAAGACGATGACATTGAAACCTACCTCTGTACATTTGAACGGACAGCACTACGGGAAGGATGGCCAAGGCCGCAGTGGGCAAGTCTGCTTGCTCCGTTCCTCTCTGGGAATGTCCAAAAGGCGTATTGGGACCTGAATGACGAACAGGCGGCTAACTACGACGGACTCAAACGGGTGATACTCAGCCGCTATGGGTACAGCCTGGCCCATCGGGCTCAACAGTTCCACGACTGGAGGTTCGTACCCGACGCATCCCCCCGAGCCCAGATGAGCGACCTACTGCGCGTCACCAGGGCATGGCTCCTCACGGACGTATCCACCCTCTCCGTCCTTGACAAAGTGGTCCTGGATCGCTTCTTACAGGCGCTACCGTATGACATGAAGAGGGCCGCGAGTCTATGCACGCCCCAGACCTTGGAGGGCCTCCTGGAAGCAGTGGAGACGCATAAGAACACTCAGGCACTACTGAGTGGGAGCCGGGACGAGTCGGCGACCCGTCCGTGGGGACGGAAGGACAGCCCCACCGCGGTGTACCCCGAACCGACAGTTGGCAGGGCCAATGGACCGCAAACCCGTGGAGAGACGGCGGGGGTAGGGCCGACTCACCACCGACGACCCCAGGTAGAGGGAGACCAAAGGAGGTGTTTTGAGTGTGGCGCCCGGGAGCACATTGCCTGGAATTGCCCGGCTTGAGAGGAGTCGATGCCATCAGCTAGCCCCGGAGGCGAGGTGGGTCACACCGTGAACTATGTCACCTCCTGTTGGGTGCACCACGAATCAACTGCACCCATGGTCCCTGTGAAGGTGGACGGACACGACACGGAAGCGCTATTAGACTCCGGAAGCATGGTTACGCTCGTAACCACGAGCCTGCTGAACCAGGAGACCGAACGGGTTAGGGAGATGTCCATTTCCTGTGTTCACGGGGACACAAAGCGGTATCCCACCGTATGGACCAACATCGTGACGCCACAAGGGAGCTGTCAGATGATGGTGGGTGCTGTACCAGAGCTGCCGGTACCTCTCCTAGTGGGATGGGATTGTCCGCTGTTCGCGGCCCTATGGGTCTGATTAACGGTTGCAAACCTGTTGTGGGGGGATAGTCACCGCCACCGATGAAGCAAGACACCATTAAGCTGGGGTCTGGGAAGTCGATGGCGGAGGTTCTTCCAATATTACTTGAACGAGGCATAGTGGTATGAGGACCAGCTCAGTGCAGCAGCCCTTTATTCCCAATGAAAAACATGACTGCAATGGCGTGTTATGGTGGATTTTCACAGCATAAATCTGAAAATCACAACATTGGTGGCGGATTTGACAAACCTTTTGGCATCTATTCCAACTCAGAATGGTACAGTGACATGAAAAATGGATTTTGGTCAGTGCCGGTGGCTGAGGAGTCGCGACACTGGTTTAGCTTTTGTTGCCAGGGGAGCAGTATACATGGGCGAGAGTACCAATGAGGTTTACAAAAAAGTCCAACTTTGTGTCACGCCACATTGAAAGGTTGTAGATTTGGGGGTTCTGTGTTGGTACGGTATGTAGATCATTTGGTATTGCCGTCAAAAGACGAAGAAACTCTTATGCGAGACCTCACCACATTAGTAAACTATTTGGCAGAGCAGGGTCACAAAGCATCGTATCAGAAAGCACTGCTAGCGAAACAAGAGGTAACATATTTAGGTGTTTCGATTTCAAAAGGCACGAAGCACATTACATGTTATCGAGTAGAAACAAGGCGTTTTTGGCATGACCAAACACTCCTCGCAGACTCAGGAAAACCCTAGGTGTTTTTCAACAGAGACACATTATTCTGTTTTATTCTGGAATAGCTTTATAGAATTGACGAGAAGAATGTTTCGTAAATAACTTGATTGTCAGGTTGTGTTGCTACCATGCTGTGTTGACATGTGTTACTGCCATGCTATGTTGTCTTAGGTCTCTCTTTATGTAGTGTTGTGGTGTCTCTAGTCGTGATGTGTGTTTTGTCCTATTCTTTTTATATATATTTTTTTATCCTAGCCCACGTCTCCACAGGATACACAAGGTGACGTCGCTTTAAGACTTCAGCCAGTAGTCCTCCCAACACCAGTCTACAAGATG
The DNA here is from genome assembly GCF_002910315.2 of Salvelinus sp. IW2-2015. NCBI lineage: Eukaryota > Metazoa > Chordata > Actinopteri > Salmoniformes > Salmonidae > Salvelinus > Salvelinus sp. IW2-2015. Next base: position 4,837 of record NC_036872.1, read on the forward strand.
GGCAGAAAGAAATTCCGACCCAGCTTCAATGAAACCAGAAAGTCCTTTATTGACTTGCAGCTTGTAAGTTTAAATAGTGGATAGGAATAAGGAGATTGATGGGGAAATTAGATGATAGCATTTTGTAAACCTTGAATGAAAGGAACAGCATTCCAAAATCTGTTACACATAACTGCACACTCCAAGACATTAGGAAGGTTTCCATCCAATTTGTGACAGGTTTTCATGTGAATTTTCAAAAATATGCATAAAAAATATGCACATTTTCCAGCAAACTGACTTTTTGCTGATAAAAGCCTTTGCATGATGGCACAGTGCACATAATAAATATCTTTCACCATTAAATTCCAATGTACCAATAAAAAAATACAAGTTTAAAACCTTTTGTCAATAGGGAGGCGCTATTTTCACTTTGTAAAAAATCGTTCCCAAATTAAACTGCCTCGTACTCAATTCTTGCTCGTACAATATGCATATTATTATTACTATTGGATAGAAAACACTCTCTAGTTTCTAAAACCGTTTGAATTATATCTGTGAGTAAAACAGAACTCATTTTGCAGCAAACTTCCTGTCAGGAAGTGAAAAATCTGAAATCGGGGCTCTGTTCCAGGGCCATCCTATTAATTTGCCTGAAATCTATGGATCTACATGCACTGCATACGCCTTCCACTAGATGTCAATAGGCAGTGAGAGGTGGAATGGGGTGTCTAGCTTGATCTGAGGCCGAACAAGAGCTTTTGGAATGARGTGACCAGACTTTTCATTGTTCAGGAAGGCGCGAGAAGGGACCKAAGGTTGCYTTCTGAAAASCTTTCTGTATAGACGTTAGATATCTCCGGCTCTGATTTTATTTGATATATGTGTTAAAAACATCATAAAGTAGTTATTTTAAACCGAGTTATATCAGTTTATATCAGTTTATTATTTGTATTTGTCAAAAAGCAGCCAAGCATCGATCGTCATGTCACCAGAATAAGACCCTCAATATTTATTGGAAAGGAGCATCAAGCTCATCACTTTACACATTCACTATCATGTGAAGTTAAGCATTTGTTTAATCTGTAGCCTAATAAACTGCATGCTTTCCCAAATGGTAGTGGGAGGACCACACAACATATCATTGCGTGACTCTAAGTTTACTTCAATATGATGGTTATTATATCAATATTTGCACATGAATGAGTTTCCACTGCCATTTCGCGCATAATTAATTTTAACGACACAAAAAGATCCCACCATGTCAAACAAAGAAATTGTCTGTAGGAATTTACAAAATTGTACCGGCCGTTCGTGACTTTTTTCCTGCGTCAGGTAATTCATCCGCATTAAATGGTTGGATGTGTCACGTATACTCCCTCTCTGGCCTCTAGGTCACCAGACTGCTGATTATTACGCACAACTGTCACCATCGTCATGTGCGCCAGCTCTTATTGACACTCACCTGGACTCCATCACCACCTTGATTACCTGTCACTCCCTCTGGGTCCTTCCCCAGGCGTTATTGTTTCTGCATCTGTTTCATGGCGGGCGCTGTTCGTGGTTTGTTCATGTTCATTTACTTATTACATGTATTCACTCCCTGAACTTGCTTCCTGACTCTCAGCGTACATCGTTACAGAATGGAATGTGGTCAGTGTTGTGTAAATTAACCCATAAGCCCTAGACCCAAATGGAAGATGTAGGCATTAAACAGGGATTGGTTCTTGATTGATTGTACAGGTAAATGGCTATAAAATATACAAAAATTATTTGTGTGTGTGATGGCAGTGTCAGTGGGCCCCCGTGCTTTGCACAAGTCCTCATATTCTAAAATCAAATTCTCTCTAACAGATTGGGACCAACATGGTTGAGTACCTGCACCAGATGGAGGTGACCAGCCCCCACCCATTTGTGTTTGCTCTTGGGGACTGCTCACAGGTGTTTATAGTCATTAGTACACTGGCATTGGAGCAAGGTACACTGCTTGGGGCACTGGATGTGTGTTTCAAGTCCTATTATGTATTTGATATCAACTTTCCCACTGTTCCCCAGCATGGTAATTCCTACAGACCACATATCAGCTGCCAGAAACAGAATCCCCTGCAGAATGACTGTTGCGAGAATGTATTTTTTCCACTGAATAGTGGATAAGTATCTGCTCTTGTCTGTAGTGTGAGAAGTGACAGGAGGATGTGTTTCTGTGAATTAATAGATCAATGGATACTTTTTTATGTTTTATTTTTACTTTTTGTTTTACTTTACTTTTAACTTTGACTGTCATTCTATCCCCTGCCCAGCAACTCCACTCCCACTTGTCTCCAATTGCACATCCCAACCTTCAGCTTCCCTCAGCCCATCCCACCTATCTCTGCTGGCCACCCTCTTTGGATTTCTACGCACCGTATATCTTGCTGTGATATGCGTATATATGCTGTGATGTTTAACGTACAATTTCAATCTATCTAATCGAATAGAATCCACAGATGGCAAACCATTTTGGGTTCAAATAAAATGAGTGAGTGAATGAGTGAGTGAGTGAATCTTTTAGAGAGAGGTTTAGTGCTTTTATATTTAATAATCTCAACCCACCAAATTCATAATATAGATAGGCAGCTTTTGTCTGGTTTAGCGTTCCAGATAAAGCACTTTTTTTTTTGCTCATATGATTTGAAAAACAAATCATCAGGAGTAGGCAGCACCATAAGTAAGTGAGTAAATTGAGATATGACTGTTGTTACGCACGCCTCTGTGAAGAGGGAACGCAACACCCTGCTACAACTCAACTTTCTGTGAAGCGAAAGAGGTATGGACTGTAGGTGCGAGTAAGGATGACAAAAAAGCAGAATTGACCGCTTACTAGGATTTATTTCCTTACACGGTAATATGGGGAAAAGGGGCTGTACGGAACCAAAGCAAAGAAAGTAAATATCAAAGCTCCCCCTCTCCTATCTAACCTGCCTACCCACTACTTACCTAACTTAGCACCACCTGGTGCCCTAACCAAAATACAGGGGGTGGTCCGCCCAGGTCTTACCTAGTGTGCCTAGACATGGAATATACTACGGGTATATGTATGCCCGCAGGCCTCTTGCCTAAGCACTCCCTAGGTGCCTTCCCCTTCCCCCCTGGGAACAAATGAAACAGAATATCAAACAATACTCAAACAAACTAATAAACAAAGGACATCAAATAAGCTCTAGCTGAGCAACAATCTCACACGGAACATACCAACTGCTCCCAGCAACAACTAACACAGTACATACCAACGCTTTCTGATAAACAATCAACACTATCACAATCAAATTATCCAGCAATGATCTCTGCCTAGCAATGATCTCTGCCTAGCAATGATCTCTGCCTAGCAATGATCTCTGCCTAGCAATGATCTCTGCCTAGCAATGATCTCTGCCTGCCAATATCTCTTTGCCTGCCATGATCTTCTGCCTGCCAATGATCTCTGCCTGCCAATGATCTCTCTCTTCCTGAACAGAACACTGGCTTTTATATAGCTTCAGGTGGCAATGGTAATTAGAGACAGCTGTATCTTGACGAGGGGGCGGGGTCAGCTCTCCAATCATCCATTGGGGCCGACCAATCAGCTGCTTGGGGAGAATTTCAGGAAGCCATCTCCTGAAACACACACACTCAAATACAAACTCAACACAGAAACTGGGGAACGTAACACTAAGGAGTTAATCAGGGCAATTTTTTCATAAATAGGCAGGTATTTACCTCTCCATGGTTGCAGGATCTTGTCTGTTTTTACAAGTTTTCCATTGAAATTCATTGTGGAGAGCTTATTTATATATTTTGTGATATGAATACCGAGTATGTCTACTTCACCATCAGCCCATTTTATAGGTAAACTTCAGGGTAATGTAAAGGTTAATTAGTGCTGAAAATCCACTTTTTCCGGGCGTTGCTACGGGGTCCCTGAATGAGCTATCGGATAGAAGCTTTAGGGTCCGTCTCTATGGGCCGATGCGGTTTCAATGCACCTAGTCTTGTGACTCCCGGACTTTTCTAAATGTTGTCATTTTCACGATGGTCAAAATGAATTGAAGTCATTGCAAATGTATGAGGCTGTTTCTCGGCCTGAGAACCTTCTAGAGGGAGAGGACCCAAGCAGAGCTTGCCTTGTTGGAGCATGGCAAACAGTGAGCTGTGTGATGGTGCTAGGAGTTACTGTGGGCCTATGGGTTGAATACAAATCCTCTACTACTCTTCTCACAAAATCTAAGGTTGTGTCCTAAATGGCACCCTATTCCCTTTATAGTGCCCTTCTTTTGACCAGGGCCCGGTTTCACGATAGCGATGGAACTTAGGCTTAGAAGTGTTTTTAACAACGCACCTTCCCTACAACGGCCGAAGATGTAACATGAGTTTCCCAAAACACTGCACAGAGAGAACGGTCGCTAAGTGCATCGTTGGAGCATGTGTCGATACTGATAGGATTGAAAGAAAGGGAGCACTGCTCGAGGATCAGCGTTCTCCATTCAAATGTTTCCTTAAGATTAGAATTACTTCACGATACTGATGACGGATCAGCTCCTAGAGAGGTGTTACTACCTACAGCTGCAAATATTGAGGTAGCTTATTCTACTGCTTACCAAATACAAATGCTCGAAATCAGGCTCCACATCATGACATATATTGAGACAAATTACAGACAGTAGCCTACAAGTAGCAACATAGAACGTGAAATGTATTTCAATATGATTGAAATAGGCCTATAGCTTACAGTTTATATTTAATGCAGTCATGTTTCATTTGGTTTGTATCAATTGCAAAGACATTGGCAACTTCGTACTGAAGTTATCGACATTCACAGAGAGACTAATAAACCATGTGATTCTAGGTTTAGCTGAGATCTTCTGTGTATAAAGTGAAGCGTAAGGGAACAAAAGCATCCAAAAATGCCTTTAGCTGTTCTACGAGTGGTCTGAGGCAGGCGTTAGATTACGAGCGTTTTCAAGTGCAACGTTAATAATAATAGCTTAACAATGCTCCTATGATGGTTCTAACAATGAACTTAAGATGTTTTGGGGAAACCGGGCCCAGGGCAGTACACTATGTAGGAAATAAGGTACCATTATGGACATAGCACATAAATATCATGGCGTAGTAGTGTGACCAGAGTTGACTGTAGAATTGTCACGGTGTCCTTACTTGCTTAACAGGAGCAGGGAAGAATAAGCATTGGCCAGCATCAGCAAGATGAAGTTATGAACAGCAGGTAAATAAGTGTGTGCTGTTTTATTAAGGGTACGAATGGATGAATCTAATTTCATTGGTGTACACACAGAGATAGTTCCAAGGGTGTACGTGTCTTTTGCTCTTTTTATGTCATGCAGAGCCATAAATAAATGTTTGCATAATTTGCATAATTTGAACAAGAGCAGATAATAATTAGAGATCAGACATATTTGCCATTTGTGATTAGGCTGAGATCCACCACTGGCTTAATGTCTACCGATGTGGGAGGCAGAGGAAGCTGCTACTCCAACACCAGAGGGATATTCAGCATATCAGGAGGACTGCAGCCCAGTTCAGACATTAAGTTCAGACACTTTAAACTTTAAACTATGCACTTTTATGTTTACATACCCTACATTACTCATCTCATATGTATATACTGTACTCGATACCATCTACTGCATCTTGCCTATGCCGTTCTGTACCATGACTCAATCATATATCTTTATGTACATATTCTTTATCCCTTTACACTTGTGTGTATAAGGTAGTAGTTGTGGAATTCTTAGGTTAGATTACTCGTTGGTTATTACTGCATTGTCGGAACTAGAAGCACAAGCATTTTGCTACACTCACATTAACATCTGCTAACCATGTGTATGTGACAAATAACATTTGATTTGATTTGATTTGAGACATAAGCTGCAAGGCCAGAGTGGCACAGATTTAACACTCAGGCAGAAGGAATGGTGTCTGCACTGGTTTCTCACCTCCCTCTCCTAGTAGGGATCAGCTAACCAAGACCAATGGTACTAAGTGTAAAGACAGTATAACACCTGTAGATACAAGGGAGTATGGGTTGGATATGCTATTGCATACATCTCATCAAATGTATGCAGACCATACCACACATAAGAGGAAGTATTTTTTTCCATGAGGATGGTGAGAGGATTGGGCAAAGAGATGTTGTCCAAGTAGAAGAAAATACTTGAAGTTTTGTCATACTTACACTGTCAACAAATGTCCACCTCTTACTGTCAAACACAATTCACAGTAGGTAACATATTTCATTTACTTTCAGTAACATCCTGTAGTCATTATACAGTGCAATGCATTCTCTACACAGGATATACAGAGGCCCACTGCAAAACCTGAGTTCCTGTCTGATGTGCCACCTATGGGCAAGCAGTCCAAGGAGGAGAAAAAGCAAGAGTGAAGTAAAGGTCCATCCTTTTAGGAAACATGTATTTAGTCATATAAGAATAATCTTAAGAAATCTCATTATCTTCAGAAACAATCTGTCACAATAAATCTCAGATCTTGGGAGAAAGTATGTGTGGTTCAGTAAAATCTGAAATTAGCAGTGAATGTCATTTTATGTTTATTTTTAACCTTTATTTCACTAGGTAAGTCAGTTAAGAACAAATTCTTATTTACAATGACAGCCTACCGGGGAACAGTGGGTTAACTGCCTTGTTCAGGGGCAGAACGACAAATGTTTACCTTGCCAGCTCGGGGATTCGATCCAGCAACCGTTTGGTAACTGGAACAAGGCTCTAACCACTAGGCTACCTATCGCCCCAAAATCAGTCATTGGTGTATCATTCTGTCAAAACCATTACTCATTCACTAATCATATTCAACACATAATGGTGCTAAGGTCCTCGCAACATTGTGTTGTGTAATGTTTACCCAGCAAACATGGCCCCATTTGGTGGGCAGGGGCTAGCCTACACTAAGGCCACAACAGCCAAACACGGGCTAGCCTAGCACAGGCTAGCCCACAGCAATCCCACACCAGCCAACATGGGCTATCCCTCATCAAGCCCAGCTCAGGCTAGCCCACATCAGCCCAACATAGGTTAGCATACACCAGCCCAACACAGGCTGGTCCACAACAAGCCCACACCAGTTCAACACAGGCTAGCCCACACCAGCACAACATGTGCCAGCCCGTATTGGTCTGGTGTGGGCTTGGTATGGGCTAGCATGAGTTGGGCTTGTTGTGGGCTAGCTTATGCTGGGCTAGACCGTGTTGGGCTAATGTGGGACTGCTGTGGGCTACTCTGTGCTGGGCTAGCTTTGTTAGCCCAAATATGCTAGCATACACCAGCCCAACATAGGCTAGCCCATACCAGCCCAGCATGAGCCAGCCCACACCAAGCCCAACACAGGCTAGCCTACACCAGTCCATCCTGGGCTAGTCCAGCATGGACTTTCCTAAACCAAGCCTACACCAGTCCAACACAGGCTAGCCTACACCAGCCCAACACGGGCCAGCCCACACCAAGCCCAGTACAGTCTAGCCCACACCAATCCCAGCTACTTCATTAGAATATTTGGGGCCATGGTTTGCAAATACCCCAATTCATGTTGTTAAGTAAAAAAATAATACAAGATAGAAATTGCTGACACCATTTAAACCAATGAGGGTTCAGAACTTTAAAGCCAATTATCTCGGGAATCATATTTTTTCAGATTGAACCTTATAGTTCTAAGGTCACAAGTTATTTTTCTGCAACCGTTACTGATAGTGTTGTTTAAGTGTTCTGTTGTGTAACATTAAAAAAGTATTTTGTAAAAGACCAATGATGAAGTCTGTAAAAATAAGTGCATGTGACATATGAAAAATTATATATATATACAGGTGTCTTTTATACAGGTAACGAGTTCAAACAGGTGCAGTTAATACAGGTAATGAGTGGAGAACAGGAGGGCTTCTTAAAGAAAAACTAACAGGTCTGTGAGAGCCGGAATTCTTACTGGTTGGTAGGTGATCAAATACTTATGTCATGCAATAAAATGCAAATTAATTACTTAAAAATCATACAATGGGATTTTCTGGATTTTTGTTTCTGATTCCGTCTCTCGCAGTTGAAGTGTACCTGTGATAAAAATTACAGACCTCTACATGCTTTGTAAGTAGGAAGACCTGCAAAATCGGCAGTGTATCAAATACTTGTTCTCCCCACTGTATATATATATGTATATATATATGTATATATATATATATATATACACACACATATATACAGTACATATATGTATATGTACTGTATATATTGTTTTAAGTGAAATATTAGCTTTTGTCTGAAACTGAAAGACATTAAATTCAAAAGCTAGTTTGACCTATGCACTAATGAGACTTTTCAGCATAAGCAGCTTGACTACTGCTAGTGTACTGTAGCTTTATTGATCTACTGTACTTGAACAACATATGTACTTACATTGGATGGGTTGATTAGGATTCAAACCTCTCAAACAGCCTAATACATACTCTTAGAGTAGTTTTAGCTCATTAATGTACTTGGTAATGAAAATACGTTTTATCATGTAAGACACACACATGCAATCTGCCATCTGGGAATCTGTTCAATGTTACAAATCTTGATATATACAGTACTTAAAGTGGCTCTTATAGGGACAATCTGCAACATGGCTGTCATTGGCAGCCTAAAGTGGTTGGTTTTATAAATGGTACAGCTCTTTAGCAGTTTAAGATACAGACATTAGATCAACTGTAAAAAGGTTTTACAATTACACAACGGGACAACGAGCCCAAAGGCTGGCATTTATATGCCCTCCAAAGAAAGGTCGGTGGACCAAGATTCAAAATTCAGATTAGGAAGGAAAAGGTGGTGTTTGCTCGGTTGCGCCTATGACATTGTATTCATCAATACCATGTGGTTTGCAAGCATATGACTAGTTTGTGTACAGAGTGTATGGTTGATGAAACAGTGAAGCATGTGTTGATGTATTGTTGTAAGTACCCGTATGTGGAAGAGCGGGAAAGAATGATGTGTAGGTTTATGGAGATTGGAAGGGGATGGGTGGGGTTTGGAAGGGATTTGGGGTATGGGGGAGGGTTTGTTAGAAGTTAGAGCTCTTTTTATTTTCTTCGTAGCACAGGATTATGTAGAAAGGTTTAGTTTTTCTTCATGTTTGTTTCTTTGTTCATTTAGTCTGTAAGCTGTGATTTGCCGCTAGAAATGCCACTAGAAATGTGTTCATTTGAAGGTAGAAATGTGTTCAACATCCACTAAAGTAGCTTGCAAATTTGCTAGATCGCAATAGTATCAGCCTTGGTAACCTGTAAGGGGTCCGTAACTGGTGGCAGGGAAGTCAGACTCAGGAGAGCAGAACTAGGTAATAGCCGGAGCAGTTTAATTGCAAAACCAACAGCATAAAGAATAACAAACATGGGTACAAAACCCGTCGCGCACCAGTAAACAAGTGCACAAGCACTTACAACAAAGATTTCCACACAAAGACATGGGGGTAACAGAGGGTTAAATACACAACACTAAATGAGGAAAATGAAAACCAGGTGTGTAGGAAAACAAGACAAAACAAATGGAAAATGAAAAGTGGATCGACGATGGCTAGAAGACCGGCGACGCCGACCGCCGCCCGAACAAAGAGAGGAACCGACTTCGATGGAAGTCGTGACATAACCAAAACAAACATAATTATTCGTTTAGCTAACCAAACCATTGGTCCCAGCTTGCTATTATTAAAATTGAATTCAACAATGCCAATAATGTTTTCAATACAACTTTTGCTCTCAAACCTATAAACATGTAAGAATTAACTATAGCCATTAACTACTTCCAGCTTTTACTTTTTACTTCCTGGCATGAGTACACTCAAAATGGCTGCCAATCAACCTATTATGCCATCATTGACGCCCTTTCTATTCATTCTTATTTCTATGGGTTTTGCATAGGCGAGTGAAGACCATACTGTAACGTTAGGACGGCCGGTGGGTCGAAAATCCAAGCTGTTCAACTGATTCAAACCGCTATTTTGGGAGCTGAATGGTGGCGAGTAGTGAGGATGCGGCGATGGAGGATATAGATAGGTTGGAGAAGCAACGGCTGCACGGAATCATGGTGGAAGCAGAAGTGCTGGTTGATTCTGATTGAGCAAGCTCGGCGAGAGTATAACAAATTATCAGCAATCTACACACAATACCTCATAATGACAAAGCAAAAACAGTTTTAGAAATTTTGGCACATTTCTTAAAAAAAAAAGAAAAAAAATATTTACGTAAGTATTCAGACCCTTTGCTATGAGACTCGAAATTGAGCTCCAGTGCATCCTGTTTCCATTGATCACCCTTGACATGTTTCTTCAACTTGATTGGAGTCTACCTATGGAAAATTCTATAAATTGGACATGATTTGGAAAGTCACACACCTGGCTATATATTGTTCCACAGTTGAAAGTGCATGTCAGAGCAAAAACCAAGCCATGAGGTCGAAGGAATTGTCCGAGGAGCTCCGAGACAGGATTGTGTCGAGGCACAGATCTGGGGAAGGGTACCAAAACATTTCTGCAGCATTGAAGGTCCCCCAAAAGACAGTGGCCTCCATCATTCTTAAATGGAAGAAGTCTGGAACCACCAAGACTCTTCCTAGAGCTGGCCGCCCAGCCAAACTGAGCAATCGGGGGAGAGAAGGGCCTTGGTCAGGGAGCTGACCAAGAACCCGGTGGTCACTCTGACCTGGAAGAAACCTGCAAGCATGGTGGTGGCAAACATCAAGAGATCCTTGATGAAAACCTGCTCCAGAGCGCTCAGGACCTCAGACTGGGGCGAAGGTTCACCTTCCAACAGGACAATGATCCTAACCACACAGCCAAGACAATGCAGGAGTGGCTTCGGGACCAGTCTCTCAGCAACTCCCCATCCAACCTAACAGAGCTTGAGAGGATCTGCAGAGAAGAATGGAAACTCCAAATACAGGTGTGCCAAGCTTGTAGCGTCAAACCAAAGACTTGAGGCTGTAATCGCTGCTTCAACAAAATACTGAGTAATTTGTCTAAATACTCATTTAATGTGATATTTAATTTTTTTATTTTTAGAAATGAGCTAACATTTCCAAAAACTTGTTTTTGCTTTGTCATTATGGGGTATTGTGTGTAGATTGATGAGGGAAAAAATATTTAATACACAGAATTTTATGTAGCGTAACAAGATTTGGAAAAAGTCAAGTGATCTGAATACTTTCCGAAGGCACTCAATTTTATTGGTCACATACACATGGTTAGCATATGTTAATGCGAGTGTAGCGAAATGCTTGTGCTTCTAGTTCCGACCATGCAGTAATATCTAACAAGTAATCTAACAATTTCACAACAACTACCTTATACACACAAGTGTAAAGGAATGAATAAGAATATGTACATATAAATATATGGGTGAGTGATGGCCGAACGGCATAGTTAAGACGCAGTAGATGGTATAGAGTACAGTATATACATATGAGATGAGTAATGTAGGGATTGTAAACATTATATAAAGTGGCATTGTTTAAAGTGACTAGTGATACATTTATTACATCCAATATTTCATTGTTATAGTGGCTAGAGATTTAAGTCAGTATGTTGGCAGCAGCCACTCAATGTTAGTGATGGCTGTTTAACAGTCTGATGGCCTTGAGATAGAAGCTGTTTTTCAGTCTCTCAGACCCAGCTTTGATGCACCTGTACTGACCTCGCCTTCTGGATGATAGCAGGGTGAACAGGCAGTTGCTTGGGTGGTTGTTGTCCTTGATGATCTTTTTGGCCTTCCTGTGAAATCGGGTGGTGTAGGTGTCCTGGAGGGCAGGTAGTTTGCCCCGGTGATGCGTTGTGCTGACCTCACTACCCTCTGGAGAGCCTTACGGTTGTGGGCGAAGCAGTTGCCGTACCAGGCGGTGATACAGCCCGACAGGATGCTCTCAATTGTGCATCTGTAAAAGTTTGAGAGTGTTTTTGGTGACAAGCCAAATTGCTTCAGCCTCCTGAGGTTGAAGAGGCGCTGTTGCGCCTTCTTCACCACGCTGTCTGTGTGGGTGGACCATTTCAGTTTGTCCGTGATGTGTACGCCGAGGAACTTAAAACTTTCCATCTTCTCCACTACTGTCCCGTCGATGTGGATAGGGGGGTCCTCCCTCTGGTGTTTCCTGAAGTCCACGACCATCTCCTTTGTTTTGTTGTCGTTGAGTGTCAGGTTATTTTCCTGACACCACACTCCGAGGCCCCTCACCTCCTCCCTGTAGGCCGTCTCATCATTGTTGGTAATCAAGCCTACCACTGTCGTATCGTCTGCAAACTTGATGATTGAGTTGGAGGCGTGCATGGCCACGCAGTCYTGGGTGAACAGGGAGTACAGGAGAGGGCTGAGAACGCACCCTTGTGGGGCCCCAGTGTTGAGGATCAGCAGGGTGGAGATGTTGTTTCCTACCCTCACCACCTGGGGGCGTCCTGTCAAAGTCCAGGACCCAGTTGCACAGGGTGGGGTCGAGACCCAGGGTCTCGAACTTCATGACGAGTTTGGAGGGTACTATGGTGTTAAATGCTGAGCTGTAGTCGATGAACAGCATTCTTGCATAGGTATTCCTCTTGTCCAGATGGGTTAGGGAAGTGTGCAGTGTGATTGCGTCATCAGTGGACCTATTGAGGCGGTAAGCAAATTGGAGTGGGTCTAGGGTGTCAGGTAGGGTGGAGGTGATATGGTCCTTGACTAGGTCCCGTGTGGCTCAGTTGGTAGAGCATGGCGCTTGCAACGCCAGGGTTGTGGGTTCATTCCCCACGGGGGGACCAGGATGAATATGTATGAACTTTCCAAATTGTAAGTCGCTCTGGATAAGAGCGTCAGCTAAATGACTTAAATGTAAATGTAGTCTCTCAAAGCACTTCATGATGACGGAAGTGAGTGCTACGGGGCGAGTCATTTAGCTCAGTTACCTTAGCTTTCTTGGGAACAGGAACAATGGTGGCCCTCTTGAAGCATGTGGGAACAGCAGACTGGGATAGGGATTGATTGAATATGTCCGTAAACACACCAGCCAGCTGGTCTGCGCATGCTCTGAGGACGCGGCTAGGGATGCCGTCGGGGCCGGCAGCCTTGCGAGGGTTAACACGTTTAAATGTTTTACTCACGTTGGCTGCGGTGAAGGAGAGCCCGCAGGTTTTGGTAGCGGGCCGTGTTGGTGGCACTGTATTGTCCTCAAAGCGAGCAAAGACGTTGTTTAGTTTGTCTGAGGTCACAAAGATGATAAAAGAGGTGTTAGGAAAGGTACAAATCAGTCAGTTACCAGTAGTTCTTTTGTTCTGATTTCATGAGTATTGGAAGAACCATAGGTTGGTGACAAGTGGAAAGCCATGACTTTTGGAGCAGGGCACTGATTTTAGGTGTGATATCAGGAGTATCGCTGGACATTGAGGCTTCATGTCTTGAGAAAAAGATTCCAGGAGTGTTGGAAGCACATTGGATGGAAAGAAGGAAGATAGTCAGTTTGTTTTCCTGATGTTTGATGAAGAGTATCTGCCTACAAGATTGGGTAAGTGAGATATACTGTAAGAGCTTTCATAAATAAACCATTACAGTGCCGAAATTGCAAAAAGTATGGCCATATATCAAGTGTGTGTCAAACAGAATCAACATGTAGTTGAAGAATCTGATGATGTCCGGTGTAGCAATTGTGGTGTAAATTACATTGGCGAGTTCCTGGAGTGCCCTAGTAGACTAAAGGAGTTTGAAGTTGCAAGGATCCGAGATGTACAACAGGTCTCTTACAGAGGTGTGCAGGAAATAGTTGAAAGAGAAAGTGGAGCTGTGAAATTGTAGGTGCGGCTGAAATGTTTTTGGGTCTGGAGGAATTTGTTTTTTTATTATCACATACACTGGATAGGTGCAGTGAAATGTGTTGTTTTATCAGCCGAAGCAGCATTGTATGGAATACTGAATGAATATGTTCCACCCCTCTCAGGCCCCTGAACCTGTGCAGGGATTTGATTTGGATTGGACTGTGACCGAAGGAGTGGGATGGTTTTTTAGTTCATATGTTGTTTTGTACAAAAAAATGACATTGTGCAATGGACAGTTTACTGTACAGTTTACTACCTGTACAGTAGGTGTGGGAATGGACATTAACACTAACTCACGTCAGCCATGGAGAACGAGAGCTGACAGTCCTCAGGAGCGGCCCGCGTCGGCAGCACTGTGTTATCCTCAAAGAGGGCGAATAAGGTGTTTAGCTTGTCCGGGAGCAAGACGTCGGTGTCCACAACATGGCTGTTTTTCCCTTTGTAATTCGTAATATTTCTACATTAAAGTTGATCAGTTTTCACCAATCCCAGTAGGTGGTGGCATGCACCTCTAACATTTGTTGCGGACCGCCATAATACTATAGAAGAAGAAGTAGTAACCATTGAGTAGTAACTTTAGGACATGGTCATCAGAGATTGGATTATTTTACCAGTGTTGAATGTCCAAATATAAATAGCTAGCTATTATATTAAGGTAAAAAGTTGTTTGTTTGTCGCTGGGCAGTGACGTTGTATCGCCGATATTAGCAGACATGTTAACTAGCAAATGAACTATCTAACTAACTAACGTTAGGTCATAGACAACTAACTAGCTAGTAAGCCAAGCTATCTAGCTAGCTGGGCCTGGTTTCCCGAAATCATCTTAAGGCTAAGTTCATCGTTAGAACATTCGTAGGAGCATAGTTAGATCTCCAAGCTGTTTCCCAAAACCATTGTTACAAAAGTTGCTTTCAAAAACGCTCGTTATTGAATGACAAGTTCAGAACACTCGTAGAACAGCTAAGTACATCTTTAGATGCATTTTTTACCTTCCACGTCACTTTATACACTGAAGGTCTCTGCTAAACACAAAATCAAGTTGTTAATCTGTCTTTCTGTGTCCACCGATAACTTCAGAACAAATGTGACAGTACCTATGTTTCCATGAACTTGTCCAGTGATTTTGTTGTCGACATTTAGAAAGTTGGCATAAAAAAAATTATGCGCCTGCTAGGGTGCGTGTCGATAAAAACAGCTGGACGTAATGATGTCACATCAACAACAACGCAAAGGTTCTCGTAAAGACCTAGTATCGATCAAAATGTAGTTGTTAAAGTGTTCCCATTACCCATTTAGTCAAATGTACACATAAATAAATTGCCGACATGCTGTATGCCTTCCCACCTATCTGTTTCATGTCTCAGATAGACCGCGAAAGCCAGCATGGATAGAAATCAATAATTGACTAATATTTGCCATATTCTAATAATTCTCATGTGCCAACGTATCGCCACAGATCTAGCGCCCATGGGCATGCACTATGCCTAGGCTAGTCCGTGCCATGGTGTAACTTCTCTCTGGTAGATCTGAAATAATTGGATGGTGAAACTTGCCAGCCAACCAGAAAAGCAAGGCGAAGCAATTCAGGCTTTCTTGAAAGTCAGGACAATCCTGACAAAATGGTCGTTAAGACACTAACAGCTTACAGACGGTAGGCAATTAAGGTCACAGGTATGAAAACTTAGGACACTAAAGAGGCCTTTCTACTGACTCTGAAAAACACCAAAGAAAGAAGCCCAGGGTCCCTGCTCATCTGCATGAACGTGCCTTAGGCATGCAGCAAGGAAACATGAGGACTACAGATGTGGACAGGGCAATAAATTGCAATGTCCGTACTGTGAGATGCCTAAGACAGCGCTGCAGGGAGACAAGACGGACAGCTGATCGTCCTCGCAGTGGCAGACTACGTGTAACAACACCTGCACAGGATCGGTACATCCGAACATCACACCTGCGGGACATGGTAACAACAACTCCCCGAGTTACACCAGGAACGCACAATCCTTCCATCAGTGCTCAGACTGTCCGCAATAGGCTGAGAGAGGCTGGACTGAGGGCTTGTAGGCCTGTTGTAAGGCAGGTCCTCACCAGACATCACCGGCAACAACGTCGCCTATGGACACAAACCCACCGTCGCTGGACCAGACAGGACTGGCAAAAAGTGCTCTTCACTGACGAGTCGCGATTTTGTCTCACCAGGGGTGATGGTCGGTTTTGCGTTTATAGTCGATGGAATGAGCGTTACACCGGGGCCTGTACTCTGGAGCGGGATCAATTTGGAGGTGGAGGGTCCGTCGTGGTCTGAGGCGGTGTGTCATCGGACTGAGCTTCTTGCCACTGCAGGCAATCTCAACGCTGTGCGTTACAGGGAAGACATCCTCCTCCCTCATGTGGTACCCTTCATGCAGGCTCATCCTCACATGACCCTCCAGCATGACAATTCCACCAGCCATACTGCTCGTTCTGTGCGTGATTTCCTGCAAGACAGGAATATCAGTGTTCTGCCATGGCCAGCGAAGAGCCCGGACCTCAATCCCATTGAGCATGTCTGGGACCTGTTGGATTGGAGGGTGAGGGCTAGGGCCATTCCCCCCAGAAATGTCTGGGAACTTGCAGATGCCTTGGTGGAAGAGTGGGGTAACATCTCACATTAAGAACTGGCAAATCTGGTGCAGTCCATGAGGAGGAGATGCGCTGCAGTACTTAATGCAGCTCGTGGCCACACCAGATTGATTTTGAACCCCCCTTTGTTCAGGGACACATTATTCAATTTCTGTCAGTCACATGTCTGTGGAACTTGTTCAGTTCATGTCTCAGTTGTTGAATCTTGTTATGTTCATACAAATATTTACACATGTTAAGTTTGCTGAAAATAAACACAGTTGACAGTGAGAGGACTTTTCTTTTTTTGCTGAGTTTATATATTGTGTTTATATTATTTATTTACAAACATTGGAGTAAAAAAGCTTATTTTGGGTTCTGATGGTGTCACGTTATATAAGAATCGGAGACAGGCGCAGGAATTCGAAATAGCGGGATTTATTACTCCACCCAAAATACAACATGTCATGAAAATGGGCACGGGGAAGAAGCCCAAAACAAACACGTATATAAAATACACAGGGATGTAACCCAAACAAAAGAGCGAGGTTTATCCTCTAAAGATTACAAGGGATGAGACCCGAAATAATAAGTGCACAATACACGCAGCACAAAAGACGAAACAACAAAGTACACGTACTCACAAGACCAACGGACATTGGAACAATAACCGACAAAGACAATGGGGAACAGAGGGCACATATATAACATACTAATCAGGGGGAATGGGAACCAGGTGAGCGTAATGAGACAAGACATTCTGGGGTTGGTGGTACTGAATCCAGTTTAGTGAAGCCTAGAAAGCCGGTGACGTAGACCTCCGGAGCTGGTGCACAGAATGAGCAGCAGTATCGGGGGTATCTGTGACAGATTGGGTATGACAGTTGAACTAAGCTCATGAGGCATCTATAGGTCATATTCTTCAAGAATCAATGGGTACATATAATTAATTTATAAGTCCAAAAATGGATGTAGCAACTGCTGATTGCCACTTTAATGTAAGAGGGAGATCCCAGAGCAGTGCTTCCTTTCTTTTGACCCTATCAGTGTGGACACAGGCCTCAACGAAACACTTAGCGAGCGTTTTCTCTGCGTTGTGTTTTGGGAAACGCATGTTACATATTCAGCTGTTGTAGAAAAGATGCAGTGTTAAATCATTTGTAAGCCTAAGTTCCGTCGCTATCGGGAAATCGGTCCCTGGCTAGCTACAGAATGGCAACCTTGGGTCTCTGCTTTGGCTAGATAGCTTTACATTCCTCCTGCTAGCAGTCAATTATACTTTTTCCTGTCAGCAAACACGTCTAGGTCCTAAAAGTTATGACGTTAGCTAAATAGCCAGTTATTTAGCCTGCTAGCTAGTTATTTATGACTATGTCAGAAATACTAATATCTGGGTATATATTGCTTTGACCTAGCTAGTTAACGTTATCAACCAGAGAGACATTCAGGTCTTAGTTCCAATTCCTAGCTAGTTATCGCAGGGTTTCCCAAACTCGGTCCTGGGGTCCCCCGTTTTGGTTTTTGCCCTAGCACTACACAGCTGATTCAAATATCCAACTCATAATCAAGCTTTGATTATTTGAATCCGCTGTGTAGTGCTAGGGCAAAAACCAAAACGTGCACCCAGGAGGGGCATCAGGACCGAGTTTGGGAATCCCTGGTCTAACACAGAACCCAAACCCGGCTGCGCGCGTGCGCTATCGTGCATAAATGTATTTTGCCCCCCCACACCAAACGCGATCACAACACGCAGGTTAAAATATCAAACTCTGAACCAATGACATTAATTTAGGGACAGGTCGAAAAGCATTAAACATGTATGGCAATTTAGCTAGTTAGCTTGCACTTGCTAGCTAACGTTAATTTGTCCTATTTAGCTAGCTTGCTGTTGCTAGCTCATTTGTCCTGGGATATAAACATTGAGTTGTTATTTTACCTGAAATGCACAAGGACCTCTACTCCGACAATTAATCCACACATAAAACGGCCAACTGAATCGTTTCTAGTCATCTCTCCTCCTTCCAGGCTTTTTCCTCTTTGAACTTATATGGTGATCGCATCTAAACTTTCATAGTATTACCACGACAACCGGCAACAAAGTTCGTCTTTCGATCACCCACATGGGTATAACCAATGAGGAGATGGCACGTGGGTAGCTGCTTCTATAAACCAATGAGGAGATGACTTTCGGCGCGATCTGCGTCAGAAATAGGAACGACTTCTATTTTAGCCCTTGGCATCGCAGACGCTCGTTGGCGCCCGCGAGCAGTGTGGGTGCAATAATTGAATAACATGGATTTCAACATTTATTTTGCGACGCTCGCGCAAGCGACATGTCCGGTCTGGTCAGCATGTAACGCTAACTGTAAACAGCCAAGTTGACTTCCTATTTTAACAGGTCTTGATGAATAGAAAAACTAGCTAGCTAGTTGAGACAATGAGAGGTAGGCTACACCTGTAGTCAAACTGTTACTAGGATGGTCTGTGTGGATGTTGGTCTTTCTTCATCTCACCTCTCAATGATCATTTCTGTCATGCCCTGATCTCTTATTTTGCCTCTCTCTCCCTCCCTCACCTTTCTCTCTTCCCCTTTTCTCCTTTTCTCTCCCAGTGTGAAGGCTGTGTATAATGAGCTACTAAACACTTTCATGGCCATCAATGAGCAGGGCAAAGCTGTACTGGTGGAAGAACCCCCACAGACCGGGCAACACACACACACACACACACAGCGGGCTAATGCGGCCCAATGGAGTGGAGTGTACTGTACTATGGGATGATATAGACTTCAAACCCTTTGTTATTGTCAGTTACAGTCTAATGTAGTGAACAGTGTTACAAGCTAATGGAGCAGACTGTATAGTAGCGTATGGTCCAACAATGTGACCATTATTAGAGACAGCTGGACGGTAATTTACTGGACCGGCATGCCTTGTTGTTCAATGGAGTCTGATGAAACCTCTCAAGAGTGGGCACCAGAAAATAAAAGCAAAAAAGGCAATGAAAGAGGTAGAGGCACAGCAAGGCACAATAGAGTTGAGCATGTCTCCGTCTGTTTTTATGATCTCGTGCTACAGTACAACTATCATTCAGTTCTTACCATCTCATTATGATGAGTTATCAATTCTTAATTACTGATTGCTTTGTTAATTGTTTGTAGATACTGTTAGTGTATGGTTGATTTACAGTTGTTTCCTCTTTCTCTCTGTGTGTGGATGGATGCATTCACAGACAACAATCAGCTTGATGGGGATGAACTAGGAGCATAGTGCTTTAGCGGTGGGACAGAGGAGACGGCAACATAGAGGGCTTCGTTCTGAGCCCTATACCATGACTCATGTTTGAGCTGTTTGAGGTAACTTTGGTTATAACCGGTAACATGAAAGTGGCTCACCTTTTAGCCAGGGCAAAATACTTCAGAACTAACCTGCCCGGGGGCAGGCTAACTCAGGGCTAACCAATGAAATCAGATACCCTCCCTCTCACAAAGATTGTGCAATCATCCCCTTCATTTGAGGAAGACTACTGCTTTCAATAATTTATTAACATGCTTTAGTGACTCTAAACCTAATATAGACGTGACTATCAATTATCGGGCCACCTGCCTTAGGGCCGATGTGGAGCTGATTGGCAAAGGCGCATCGGTCCAGTGTGGGCAGCCTACTTGGGTTCAATGTTTTAATATGCATTGGGCCCACATCGTGCCAATGTGGGCATGTTTTCTGGGAAAAGATGGGCTTATTTCAGGCGATGTGAGGGCTGCCATCACCAGAAATGGGCTGCCCACACTGGGCCAATGTCTTGGAGGCCAATGTGGAGCCGATGAGCAGAAGTCCATCGGCCCAATGTGGGCAGCCTAAGTGGGGCCAATATTTTAGCCTGCATTGGTCCCTCATCTTGCCAATGTGGACATGTCTGCTGGGTATGTGCTACAGCCACTGCAGTATAATATTTCAGGGGGAAAACAAGGATAATTTTGAACCTGAAGTGCTTCTTAGGGGATTTACATTGTCAGCAGTGTGTATACTGAGAGAAGATGTTAAAAGCTTTGTTACAGTGCGTCAGACAGGGTATACACTCAGAGAGAGAGAGAGTGAGAGAGACAGGGGAGAGGGAGAGAGAACAGGAAGGAGTGGAGAGGAAAGGAGAGGGGAGGGTGTATACAGAGAGAAACTGATTGGCCAGAGAAAGCGAGAGAGAAAGTGGGAGTGAAACAAGCTAGAGAGGAGCAAGGGAAAGCTTCAGAGAAAGATGCATCCTCCTCGTGCTATGTGATCATTTCTGGTGTTAGGATAGTAAGATGGGTCAGACGGCTGAAATGAAAGAGATGCAGCCAGGGGTGTGGCTGCAGTCTCTCTCAGGAAAACTCAGTCTTGCCTTGAGCTGCAACATCTCTGACATAACAGTTGTGCCAGTATGCCAGTCATGAACAGGCCAGGGTAGGTGGAGGACATTTTTTCTCAGTATTATATATGCATGCACTGCTTGGTAGATTTCAAAGGGCAATATTTTTAATAGGACAATCTATGTAACATGGACTGGTTGAGGACAAAGAGGGTTGGTGTGTCCCACATGTCTGAGCCATACTGATACTTAATATTATCATATGTCTATATGAGATTTATTAACCAGACCCAGGCTGGATCAGTGTCCAAAGGATTTCAGCATGGCTGCTCTGCTCTGAAGAGAGAATATTTATCTGTGTTTTGTCTTGTCAGGTTTTGGACAGGCTCAGGGTTGAGCAGACTCTTTTCATCTGGGGAACTATGGAACTATGACGGGAATTCTAAGGAACAGCGCTTGTCCAAGCAAGACCTACGTACAGCTAAGGAGCCAAGCTCCTCTCATAGTCACACTCTCAAAGGCTTACCTCGGTCTCAAAGTGTCAGAGTTGAGCTCTGTGCAGGAAAATCGCCTCGGTGTGAGACAGTGGAGCGAGGTGTGCAAATCCCGGAAGATATTCTAACAGGTAGGTGGAATGGGAGCAGGCTTTGCAGACACTGTAATAATCTTCTTACAAAGTGGTTAAAAAAGGTCAGAATAATTCATGATGCTTTCAAAATCTCAACTTCCACGTTTGATTGGAGTGGATCTTTGAGATATGCTGTAGATTCATTCCCTGCTGCCGATACTAAAGAATATTATTATTATTGCAATACAGGCTGCAGAGGAGGAATGTGTGTCAGTAACACTACACTGTCTCATGATATACCTTTTTTCAGAAACTGATAAAGGCAGCATGTTAAATGTATTGCATTGGAGCTATTGATTCTTATTGTCCTGATTTTTAACAATATACTGCTACATAAAGATGACAATCTATATCCAGAAGATTTTCCAGCCTTGCATATATATTCATGCTCTCAGGCTGACTCAGCATATTTAGTCCAAGGCAAAAGAGGGTGGGAGGCAGAGACCGTTTTCAATTCGCGCTACTGTTTTTGGATTGACTGATTCAATTGCATCTGATGAGAATTTTATTCAATTGTGAACATGAACATTTATCTGTAAAATGAATCTCCCTGTCAGACTTTTTAAATTAAGCTGTGTCGTATAAGCTGTGTTGTATATGCTATGTATTATTATTATAATTTTTTTTTTACAGGATGTCTGACTGCTTACCCTGAGGAAAAGAGATCGTCTGAAAAGAATGGCAATAAAGAAACACTTCCCCCTTTACTCAATGTGGCCTCGTCTCTTGAGAATGTTTCCATCTGTCCATCATTCTCAAACACTCCGAAAGCAAAAACAGTCACTGTAAGTTCCATGACGGGATCTTCTTTCCTATCCAATAGCAAGGAGCTCTTTGAAGATTGCCAGAAGAGGTATGAGGGACAGAGGAATGCACAGGATCAGGAATTACCAATGACGTCCTGTGCTAATCTCGATGCTGTGGACACAGACTTCGCTATAGAGGCGATGTGCGACCCAGTAATTCTCAATGTACAGAACGACCAAAGATCACAAGGTCTATTGCCGTTAAGCAATAATGGCGAGACCAATCACCAGTTAACCAGTACAGGGACTGAGGAGTGTTTGGTATCCCACCCAGGCAGCACCATAATAGAACCTAAAGAAGCTGAACAAACAACGAAGACCAACATATTTGTATCCAACAGAGGAAGTCTGTTCAGTGCAACCTTTGTCCACAACACAGGCAATAGTGACACAAAGATGAGTCGTGAAAGCCCCTCGTGTGATGACAGTGTCTCTGAAACAGGGGATGAATTAGATGCATTTTCTTCCAGCAGTGACTGTCTGACCTACATTGAGGACGAGGAGAAGGCTGTTATAGATGGAACGAGAGGCGGAGGAAACACACGCTTTCCACACTTCACCAGAAGGTCAAAAAATGGATCACAAACTCAGCCTTTATGTCTAAACCCAGCAAGGATATACCACTCTTCTTCGAGTAAGCCATTCGCTCAGTCGTGCATTCCACTGGTTTTACAGATGTCCAAACCAGTTACTAGAGGGTTGTCAAAAACAACTGTATCTGAGGAGGGTCTGTCAGAAATCCTTTCCCCAGTTGATGAGGTTCTGTCCTATGGAAGCTACGAGCTCCCTCCACCTGTAGCGCACTGTGCAGGAAATGGGAGTGTTAGCTCCACTCTGCTACCTCCCCAACCTGCTTTTGAGGTGATCACAAGTGAAGAGGAATTCCCGCCTTCTTCTGAAGGAAATTATCTGTATCTCAAAGAAGATCCATCCATTAACAGTGAGCTTGTTCCTCCTCTCCCTGATGATAAGACACCACATGTAAACAACACAAACTCTGGTGAAACTAACAAAGACCTTGCTGAAGGTCAGAATGTTTTTGACAGAACTGAGAACTCCAGCTTGGTTCCAGCGGACGAGGATGTCACAGACTTGCTCTTCTCCTTTGACATTGGCGACAGGGTTCTTGTCTGCCTTTCCAGACCTGGTGTGCTGAAATACAAAGGGCAGGCAGCATTTGCTGGTGGCCTTTGGGCAGGTGTGGTGCTGGACAGGCCAGAAGGAAACCACAACGGGACCTTTAGAGGGGTAAAATATTTCAGATGTGATAGGAACTGTGGTGTTCTGGTCCGAGCGGAGGACATCTCTCCTTTACGAGGGACACAAGACAGTGATCTGGATACTGAGCCTGAGGAGGATCCCTTCTCAGATGAAGAACCACCAAACTGCTTGAAACCACAAGAGGATGGATTGAAAGAAGATGAAGCCTCAGGTGGACCATTGGAAGGCAACATAGACAGGGGACAAAATAAACCAATCAATGATCCTTTAACTACTAAAATGACCTATAAAGAGGGACAATTACAAGAGAAATGGTGCCAAAACCCTCAACTTGACTGTTGTAACGAGACACCTGAGGCATCAAGTTCATCCACCCCTATGCCTGTATCATCATTATTTCAAGTGAGTTTTGTCTTAATCAGACCGTGTAATAGCAAAATTGAGGCAAAGCATAGTCATCACAGACTTTTACCTTGGGGGTATTTGATGTGTTTTTAAACTCCTTAAAAAATGCTCGCTCGTCAAACTATTTATTGGTCCTATTTTGCAGATTGGTTTTGATTCATGCCCCCAAACAGCAGGACACAACATGAGCTCTAGTTTTGACATAAACTCTTGGGTGGAAAGTTTGACCGAGGAGCTGATCCAAGACCTTATGATGGATGCTCTAGAGATAAGGATGAGAAACAGAGAGAAAGGCTTGCTCAAAGAGGACAACAAACAAATTGATGTGAGTAAAGTTTTAAATGTTTAGTTTTTTTTACATCACATTCCCAAAACAAACAGCATAGACCAGCATAAATGTTAAGCTTTTCCATACTTGTCTATTCTGTTTTATGCTGGTCGGATTCTGGTCAAGCTGGTCTAACCAGCATAGTTTAGCTGGTTTTGCTGGCTGACCAGCATGGTCTAGCGGGTTATGATGGGAGACCAGCATGGTCTAGCAGGTTATGCTTGCAGACCAGCTTTTGTTGTGTTTTCACTGGTGAAAAGCCTTTATTGTGCTTCCACTGGTGGCCAGCCTCCACTGTGTTTTCACTGGTTACCAGCCTACACTGTGCTTTGGACATTGGTGTCCAGCATAATGTAAGGGGTGTTTAACTGGCGGCAGAGAAGTCAGACACAGGAGAGAAATAACTGTATTTC
>NC_036872.1:29411-50750 GCF_002910315.2 Salvelinus sp. IW2-2015
CCCGGAAAACATAGTAATAAAAATCAATGGGTAAACATAACCCGACGCACACCAGTACAGACGTACACAAACACTTACAATAAACAATCTCCGACAAGGACATGAGGGGAAACAGAGGGTTAAATACACAACATGTAATTGATGGGATTGGAACCAGGTGTGAAGGAAGACAAGACAAAAACAATGGAAAATGAAAAATGGATCAGGGATGGCTAGAAGGTCGGTGACTTCGACCGCCAAACACCACCCGAACAAGGAGAGGGACCGACTTCCGAAGTCGTGACACATAAAATAAAGTAAAACCAGAATCAAGTAATGTTTTATACTGGCTTGCAAAGGGATGTTTCATTCCTATTGGAAACCAGCCAGGGTATATTCCCACAATCTGCATTCAGAATGACTGCCAAGGTTAGAAATACTACCAAACCATCTAAACTGGAACAACCATTTCACTAATGGGTGCAATAAATCCAACTAACAGATTGGATTAGTTTAGAAAAATGTATGTTATTTATCTTTGTGTGGCATAAGATATATTAACTGATCAATCAATGTACATGCAAAAACACAGATATTGAAATTCTAAATGTTTCAACTGCAATAGAGCATGCTGGGAAATATGATGAAATATAATAATTGGTGTGGTTTTGCAGACCAGCAAAATTATGATTATCAGGGGTCAACCTTACTTGGGATTTGGACTTGCAACATCTCGGTTGCCAGTGACCTGGATTTCCTGCTACGCCATTGGATCTGTGGGTATGATAAAGATTGTTAAAAGGTTAGAAGCAATAGATATGTAATTTGTCCCTATGGGGGAACCCTTCATGAAGAACCCCCCACGAAGAACCCAACTGGCGGACCCCCCCATGTGCATCAGCAGTGTCTATTTTTTATGTCAGTCACTGACCGTTACTCAATTAGCCATGTGTGCTGAATTTATTTTAGATTGGTAATTTATTCTATGCAGCTATCTAGGCTTGTTGTAATCATGGTCGAATTACCGATTTGGAGGCCCTCACTTATTTTGTTTTCACTCTCACTCAGACATCATATTAAGCAAAAGTCAGGGCTCTGACTGCATGTGTGGGTCTGTATGTGGGTAAACAGACCCATGAGTCACTACCACCCCTCATGATGAGTTCAGACTTTTTGTGCCCCCCCCCCCCCCCCCCCAAAGATGCCCAACCCTGCTGTAGGGGAACCATTTAGAGTTCCATTTAAACCAACTCATGAAGAACCCTCTGGCTCCATGTAGAGCCAATGACAGGTTTTACAGTTTAAGTTTGTTCGGAAAGTATTCAGACCCCTTGACTTTTTCCACATTTTGTTACGTTACAAAAAATCTTCATCAATCTACACACAATACTCCATAATGACAATGCAAAAACAGTCAAGACATTTTTGCTAATTTATTAAAAATAAAACCCTGAAATGTTACATTTAAATAAGTATTCAGACCCTTTACTCAGTACTTTGTTGAAGCACCTTTGGCAACGATTACAGCCTTAAGTCTTCTTGGGTTTGACGTTACAAGCTTGGCACACCTGTATTTGGGGAGTTTCTCCCATTCTTCTCTGCAGATCCTCTCAAGCTCTGCCAGGTCTCTACAGAGATGTTTGATCGATTCATGTCCGGACTCTGGCTGGGCCACTCAAGGACATTCGGAGACTTGTCCCGAAGCCACTCCTGCAATGTCTTGGCTGTGTGCTTAGGGTCGTTGTCCTGTTGGAAGGTGAACCTTTGCCCCAGTCTGAGGTCCTGAGCACTCTGGAGCAGGTTTTCATCAAGGATCTCTCTGTACTTTGCTCTGTTTATCTTTCCCCCGATCCTGACGAGTCTACCAGTCCCTGCCACTGAAAAACATTCCCACAGCATGATGCTGCCACCACCGTGCTACATTTCAAAGCGCAGAGATTATTGTGCTTTATATTCACGATATTGTGTAGAAAAATTTACCATTGTAGATTATCACACATGTCGCACATTATCGCACATGTACCCTAAAAAAGTTCCTATGTGTGCCTTTGACCTTTTTGTACCCCAGGGAACAACACTGTACTGTACCTGCACTGTACATTCTTGGTAATAAAGATGTACCTGGTGGCACTTCTGAAACGTTAACGCACTTCGACCCCAAAGCTTGCAAATTCAAATCCACAAAGCCTTTATGCACGCTTTACTTCAAGTGTCCTTGAGCACTGCTATTCTAAAGTTGGTGCTGTCAGATAATCTGAAAATGATTGACTTGACTCTAAGCAATGTTTATCAAAGTGCAGAAATGTATTCTTCATTAAATCTGTGGCCAATCTCTGTCATGCGGACAGACCTGATGACGTTTCATGAAATTCTGGTCAGTAGCAACCAAGAGGTTGTGAGATTAAATCCCAAATGAGGAATAGTCTCAATATACTTTCAGCAGTATATTGTCCTTCTACAGCAATAACACCTTTATTCAGCTGTAAAAATTCAGTAATGTGTTGGTGTTTAATTTACTTTCAATGCAACCAGTAATCTTTTAGTGTACCGTAAGAAGTACAGGAACTTTTTAACAGTGTAGCATTTCATGGCATAAAAAGGAAAACATAGTGGAGAGGGAAAGAACAGGATGATTCTTAACAGACAGATGGTTCTCAGCAGTAAAGAACCCTTCCTGAAATGCAAAAACACATATCACCCTCACCCCTGACAAATAACATTTTTGTCGTTGTTGTGTATTCTGGTCCAGTGGTCCAGTCCAGGTCAGTGGTCACCAACCGGTTGATCGCCAAACATTTCAGTAAATAGGTGCACCTGATTCAGCTGCCCTGCGCGCCAGGTAGGCAAAGTGTTTCCATTTTGAACCATTTTATGTGTCTGAAGGTACAAACTATACCCTCCCAGCGGGCCAGAAAGCAAATCACATGCACTATAGGCCTACCACTGGTCAATCGGATGGCTCAGATTAACGTGTCTGCTGTAATGTAGCAGGCATAAAAGAAAGCTAAAGCAAAGTTTATACTGTGAGATTTAAAAACTTTTAAAACCATGACTAGAGAGACTATCAACAAATATGGTAAAAAGCTGCTGTTTATATGAGTGAGTTTAGGTTGACACTCAGCAGTGTCAACACTTTTATAAGCCCCAAAATGTGTGCTCTTCTTACTCCCACTACAACGAGCACTGCAGCTGTAATGAATGAGTAGGAAAGTGTATCGATAGGCTTGCATTGTTATTATTAGCGACTTGGGTATTTTTTTATATCGAGGAATATTTCATTTTCTCTCTTCATAGCAGTAACAACAATGATTTGTGCATGAGGCAGAAATAATGCGGTGCGACTCAAGTTTTGCCATCAGCTGGAAGACGGTGTCCTTTTTTGGTCAGTGTCAGAGGAGGAAAGGGAGAGCAGAGGGAAATTGAGAGGTGGACCCTCAGTCTGCTGCTCTCTCCCTTCACTGAGAATGACCATCAGATTCAGGCACCATCATTCCAGTAAAATCAAAAGGAAATTATTTAAATGTATGCTCACTCAGCTGTGCCTCACAAGTAATACAACAACTGATCTATTACTGTGTGATCATATAGCTTACCATAAAAAAAATACAAAATTAAGAAAAAAAATGGGGTGAACAACATTGCATTGGCAGGGCAATTCAAGCAAAGCCAATATGAAGTGATAATGTATTAGTGTCACGCCTTGACCTTAGTTATCTATCTTTTCTTTATTATTTTGGTCAGGTCAGGGTGTGACGAGGGTGGGTATGCGTGTTTTGTCTTGTCTAGGGTTTTTGTAGATTTTTTTTTGTAAGTCTAGGTATTGTAGGTCTATGGTGACCTGAATTGGTTCCCAATCAGAGGCAGCTGTTTATCATTGTCTCTGATTGGGGATCCTATTTAGGTTGCCATTTTCCCTTTTGGTTTCGTGGTTTCTTGTCTATGTGTAGTTGCCTGTCAGCACTCGTTTTTGCATAGCGTCACGTTTGTTCTTTCTTCATTAAAAGAAGAATGTATACATATCACGCTGCGCCTTGGTCTCCTCCTTACGACGAACGTGACAATTAGGTCTATAGATTACTGCACAAACTTAATTGCTACAGTACAGTACTGTTTAATAGGTTAATGTTGCATAGGCTTATATATAGGCTTATATATCATGTAAAAAATAAAAACATCTTAGCGGGAGATCTCAGCTTGCATTTTGACTCAGACAGTGATCTGGTGACCACTGGTCTAGCTGGTCTGCAAAACCACGCCCATTGTAATAGGTCTGGGTGTAGCTGGTGCAGAGGAGTCATGCGCAGGACAGCAGAGATGAGTAATACACGTAATTTTACTCAAGACTTACAAATACAAGTCGATAATACCTAGCCCACAATACGGACTGTAAATACAACAAATAAACACGCACAAAAACCATGGGGAAAACAGAGGGTTAAATAATGAACATGTAATTGGGGAATTGAAACCAGATGTGTAAAACAAAGACAAAACAAATGGAAAATGAAAAATGACAAATGGATCGGCGATGGCTAGAAGGCCGGTGACGTCGAACGCCGCCCGAACAAGAAGAGGGACCGACTTCGACGGAAGTCGTGACACCCATCATTTTCATACTTCCCAGCATGCTCTATTGCAGATTGTTTCAAAATCTGTGTTTTTGCATGTACATCGATTGATAAATTAATCAATAAATGTATCTTATGCTACAGATAAATAACATATTTTTCTAAACTAATCCAATTTGATAGGTGGGTTTATTGCATCCGTTACTGAAATGGTTGTTCCAGTTTAAATGCTTTAGGTAGTCTTGTTTACACTTTTTTTTCTACTTGGCAGTCATACTGAATGCAGATTTTAGGTGAAAAAAAATTCAAATTGTTGGATATCCCCGCTAAGGCTGGATTCCAATAGGAATTAGACATCACTTTGCAAACTAGTGATGGGCATTCCGGCTCTTTTCAGTGAGCAGGCTCATTCGTTTCAGCTCACCAAAAAGAGCTGACTCTTTTGGCTCCCAAACAGCTCTTTGAAAAAAGAGCGATAGTTTGCGATAGTTTGACTATGATTGGTGTTAAAACAATTGTAATTAAATTATTAAATGAAATCATACTCTACCTTAACCACGATGTATTTAAAAATGCATTGGTTTGTTATGAAAAAGAATGTTATTAAACATTTGCATTTAAAGTATAACTTTTTAATGTATATAAACAAAGTGCATATAAATTTAACCATTCAAAATGAATTCAATCTGAACAGCATAATAGAATATTGCACCATATCAAAGAAAAATAAGTAACAATTTGCAAAACTGCAGCATCCCACAAATTGAAATAAATGTAAAAACAAAGGATGTGTAACGATCTGGGTGTCGTGGGTGTGAAGTCAGGCGCAGGAAACAGAGAGTTCAAGGTAGTGCTCTTTAATGCACACACAGTGGACATAGGCCACCCCACGAAACACTGGGTGCTACAAAACAAAATGCCCCAAACATGGGGACTAAAACAGTCCAGCAAAACCCACGAACAGGAACAAACACGTTCGTCTCCAACATACACAAATGTTACAACAAACAATCCCGCACAAAGAAACAGGCGGGCCGGCTGACTAATAAAGCCCAACTAATCACCACAAACACATAACAGGTGTAACCAATAACAGACAAGGGGGGGAGGAAAGAATCAGTGGCAGCTAGTAGGCCGGTGACGACGACCGCCGAGCGCCACCCGAACGGGAAGGGGAGCCACCTTCGGTCGGAGTCGTGACAGTACCCCCCACCTGACGCGCGGCTCCCGCAGCGCGCCGACACCGGCCTCGAGGTCGACCCGGAGGACGAGGCGCAGGGCGATCCGGATGGAGGCGATGGAAATCCCTCAACATTGACGGATCCAAAATGTCCCCCACCGGTACCCAGCACCTCTCCTCCGGACCGTACCCCTCCCAGTCCACGAGGTACTGCAGGCCCCTCACCCGGCGTCTCGAGTCCAGAATGGCCCGTATCGTGTACGCCGGGGACCCCTCGATGTCCAGAGGGGGAGGAGGTACCTCCGGCACCTCACCGTCCTGCAGGGGACCAGCTACCACCGGCCTGAGGAGAGACACATGAAACGAGGGGTTAATACGATAATAAGAAGGGAGTTGTAATCGATAACACACCTCGTTTATTCTCCTCAGGACTTTGAAGGGCCCCACACACTGCCTGCCCCAGCTTCCGGCAGGGCAAGCGGAGGGGCAGGTTTCGGGTCGAGAGCCAGACCCTGTCCCCCGGTACAAACACGGGGGCCTCACTGCGGTGGCGGTCAGCACTCCTTTTCTGCCGTCCACTAGCTTGTTGGAGYGATTCCTGGACGGCCCTCCAGGTCTCCTTGGAGCGCTGCACCCATTCCTCCACCGCAGGAGCCTCGGTCTGGCTCGGATGCCATGGTGCCAGGWCCGGCTGYTACRCCAACACACACTGAAATGGGGACACGTTAGTAGAGMAMTGGCGTAGMGAGTTCTGGGCCYTCTCAGCCCAGGGGATGTATCTCGCCCACTCCCCTGGCCGGTCCTGGCAATACGACCGCAGAAACCTACCCACCTCCTGGTTCACTCTTTCCACCTGCCCATTACTCTCGGGGTGATAACCGGAGGTCAGGCTGACCGAGACCCCCAGATAGCTCCATGAACTCCCTCCATACTCGGGACGTGAACTGGGGACCCCGATCAGAGACGATGTCCTCCGGCACCCCGTAGTGCCGGAAGACGTGGGTGAATAATGCCTACGCAGTCTGTAGGGCTGTAAGGATACCGGGCAACGGGAGGAGACGGCAGGACTTAGAGAACGGATCCACAATCGCCGAAACCGTAGTGTTCCCCTGAGACGGGGGAAGATCGGTCAGGAAATCTACGGATAGGTGAGACCATGGCCGTTGTGGAACGGGGAGGGGTTGTAACTTCCCTCTAGGAAAGTGCCTAGGAGCCTTACTCTGGGAGCATACCAAACAGGAACAGACATAAACCCTAACGTCCCTAGCCAAGGTGGCCCACCAATACCTCCCCCGAAGGCTCCCCACTGTCCTCGCCACCCCAGGGTGACCCGAGGAGGGTAGGACGTGAGCCCACCGAATCAGTTGGTCCCGAACACCAAGCGGCACGTACTTCCGCCCCGCCGGACACTGAGGAGGTGCGGGCTCCGCCCGTAACGCCCGCTCAATGTCCGAGTCCACCTCCCATACCAGCCTCGAGGGGGGAAGGATGGGAGTAGGTTCGGTGGACCGATCCTCCGTGTCGTAAAGGCGGGACAGTGCGTCAGCTTTTGCGTTCTGGGAGCCCGGTCTATATGATAACGTAAACCGGAATCGGGTGAAGAACATGGCCCACCTTGCCTGACGTGGGTTCAGTCTCCTAGCTGCCCGAATATACTCCAGATTCTGGTGGTCGGTCCAGATGAGAAAGGGGTGCTTAGCCCCCTCAAGCCAGTGTCTCCACACCTTCAGAGCCCTGACCACCGCTAACAACTCCCGGTCCCCCACATCATAGTTACGTTCCGCTGGACTGAGCTTCCTCGAGAAGAAAGCGCAGGGGCGGAGTTTTGGTGGCGTACCCGAGCGCTGTGATAGCACGGCACTCACCCCAGCCTCGGACGCGTCCACCTCCACTATGAATGCTAGAGAGGGGTCCGGGTGCGCCAACACGGGTGCATCCATGAACAGCGCCTTCAACCTGTTGAAAGCTCCGTCCGCCTCTGCTGACCACCGCAACCGCACCGGGCCCCCCTTCAGCAGTGAGGTAATGGGAACCGCTACCTGGCCAAAACCCCGGATAAACCTCCGGTAGTAGTTGGCAAAACCCCAAAAAACGCTGCACCTCTTTTACCGTGGTCGGAGTCAGCCAATTACGCACGGCCTTAATGGGGTCACATTCCATCACCACCCCCAATGTGGAAATGCGATAACCCAGGAAGGAGACGGCCTGTTTGGAGAACACACACTTCTCAGCCTTGACGTATAGGTCATGCTCCAGCAGTCTACCAAGCACCTTGCATACCAGAGACACATGTGCGGCGTGGGTGGCTGAGTAGATCAGAATGTCATCGATATACACAACCACTCCCTGCCTGTGCAGGTCCCTGAGAATCTCGTCTACAAAGGATTGAAAAACGGCTGGAGCATTCTTTAACCCATACGGCATGACGAGGTACTCATAGTGGCCCGATGTGYTACTAAACGCGGTTTTCCACTCGTCTCCCTTCCGAYTACGCACCAGACTATACGCGCTCCTGAGATCCAGTTTWGTGAAGAACTGCGCTCCSTGAAATGATTCCACCGCCGTAYCGATGAGAGGTAGTGGGTAACTAAACCCCACTGTGATGGCATTTAGACCTCTATAATCAATACACGGACGCAAACCTCCCTCCTTTTTCTTCACAAAAAAGAAACTCGAGGAGACTGGTGAGATGGAGGACCGAATGTACCCCTGTCCCAGAGACTCTGTGACATATGTCTCCATAGCCAATGTCTCCTCCTGGGACAATGGGTACACGTGACTCTTGGGAAGCGCAGCATTTACCTGGAGATCTATCGCACAATCCCCTCCCAGTCGATGAGGTGATAATTTAGTCGCTTTCTTTTTACTGAAAGCGATTGCCAAATCGGCATACTCGGGGGGAATGTGCACCGTGGAACCCTGGTCTGGACTCTCCACCGACGTGGCACCGATGGAAACTCCCAGACACCTTCCAGAACACTCCTCTGACCACCCCTGGAGAACCCCCTGTCTCCACGAAATCTTAGGATTGTGCCGAGCCAGCCAGGGAATCCCTAGCACCACTGGAAACGCAGGCGAATCAATAATATAGAGACTGACACCATGTCCAGTGGAACTGTGGCCTCCCTGACCACCCCTGACCCTAATGGCCGGCTATCTAGGTAGTGCACGGGAGAAGGAGAATCTATCGGCACAAGCGGAACACCTAACTTATCTTCTACTTGGTACTCATCCCGGATCCGGGAGCACCCTCATCAGTAAAAAAGCTGACTAGCATAGCCTAGCATAGCGCCACAAGTAAATACTAGCATCTAAATATCATGAAATCACAAGTCCAAGACACCAGATGAAAGATACACATCTTGTGAATCTAGCCATCATTTCCGATTTTTAAAATGTTTTACAGGGAAAACACAATATGTATTTCTATTAGCTAACCACGATAGCAAAAGACCCAACCGCATATTTTCACAATTTTTTTACTGCATAGGTAGCTATCACAAATTCGACTAAATAAAGATATAAATAATCACTAACCAAGAAACAACTTCATCAGATGACAGTCTTATAACAGATTTATTGTATAGCATATGTTTTGTTCGAAAAATGTGCATATTTCAGGAATAAATCATAGTTTTACATTGCAGCCACCATCACAAGTCTCACCAAAGCAGCTAGAATAACTACAGAAACCAACGTGAAATACCTAAATACTCATCATAAAACATTTATGAAAAATACACAGTGTACAGCAAATGAAAGACAAACATCTTGTGAATCCAGCCAATATTTCAGATTTTTTAAGTGTTTTACAGCGAAAACACAATATAGCATTATATTAGCTTACTACAATAGCCTACCACACAACCGCATTCATTCAAGGCACGTTAGCGATAGCGAATAAACCAGCAAAAGATATAAAAATTTTCACTAACCTTCTCAAACTTCATCAGATGACAGTCCTATAACATCATATTACGCAATACATATATGGTTTGTTCGAAAATGTGCATATTTAGCGATACAATTCGTGGTTGAACAATGTGAATACGTAGCCAAAATGCACAAAATTATCCGGTTATATTTCTGACACTCACATCATCTAATCAAATAACTAATCATATACTTTACAAAAAAATACAGGTTGGACAGCAAATGAAAGATACACTAGTTCTTAATGCAACCGCTGTGTTAGATTTTTAAAAATAACTTTAGTACGACATTTAGCTTACGTTATAGCGAGACAGCGCCCGAAATCTGGGCGGAATATAGTCTAAACATTTTCGACAGAAATACGAAATAATATCATAAATGGTTCCTACTATTTGATGAGCTTCCATCAGAATCTTGTACAATGTGTCCTTTTTCCAGAATAATCGTTGTTCGGTTGTAGAATGTCGTCTTCATCTGTCGATTTAGCTAACAAAGCTGGCCATGCGGCACAGAAGTGTCCAACTCACCAGAACGCATAACAAAGAAAATACCGAAAATCGCAATAAACTGATATAAGTCGGTTTAATATAACTAGTTTATGATGTTTTTAACACGTATATCAAATACAATCAGAGCCGGAGATATCTAACGTCGATAACGAAAGCTTTTCAGAACGCAATCCAGGTGACCCTTTCGCCCCATGCAGAATAAAGGAAAGAGTGGTCACGTCATTCCAACAGGTCTTGTTTGGCCTCAGATAGAGCTGTACACCCCATTCTAACTGTCACTGCCTACTGACATCTAGGGGAAGGCGTATGCAGTGCATGTAGACCCATAGATTCCATGCAAATTAATAGGCTGACCCTGGAACAGAGCCCCCGATTTCAGATTTCTCACTTCCTGTCAGGAAGTTTGCTGCAAAATGAGTTCTGTTTTACTCACAGATATAATTCAAACGGTTTTAGAAACTAGAGTGTTTTCTATCCAATAGTAATAATAATATGCATATTGTACGAGCAAGAATTGAGTACGAGGCAGTTTAATTTGGGAACGATTTTTTACAAAGTGAAAATGGCGCCCCCCTATTGAGAAAAGGTTACTAAGGGCGAGTCCGCGATCCATAAAGTTCCCAGCTGCACCTGAATCGACTAGCGCCTTATGCTGGGAAGAGGGAAAACATTTAAGGAAAAAAATCAAGACAAACATGTGACCAACAGGGGGTTCTGAGTGAGTTTGGTGCTGACTCACCTGGGGTGACTGAGAAGCGTTCCGCCTGCCATCTCGACTCCCAGACGGACCCCCCCAGCACCGATCGGCCGTGTGTCCTCTCCGACCACAGCTGGTGCAGGGGGAGCCTCCTCACCCTACCCCTCGGCACGGCCCCTCCCAACTCCATCGGAATGGGAGCGGAGGTGCTGGGTGGTGGAACGCACAGGACCCTCTCCGAACGCCCGCGGGCAGCCAGCAGATTGTACAGCCGGATGGACATGTCAATCAGTTCATCAAGGGAGAGAGCGGTGTCCCGACCCGCTAGCTCCCTGCAGACGTCCTCCCGGAGACTACACCGGTAGTGGTCGATAAGGGCCCTGTCGTTCCACCCAGATCCTGCGGCCAAGGTCCGGAACTCCAGCGCGTAATCCTGGGCGCTCCTCTTCTCCTGCCTAAGATGGAATAGTCGGTCTCCCACCGCTCGGCCCTCTGGAGAGTGGTCAAACACGGCACGAAAGCGGCGGGTAAACTCTGGGTAGTGTTCCTTCGCTGAGTCTGGGCCATTCCAGACTGCGTTCGCCCATTCCAGAGCACGACCCGTCAGGCAGGAGACGAGGACACTCACCTTCTCCGGAGCGTAAGACGGAGAGCGCTGGAGCCGGGGGATGGGGAGTCTTGAGCTGGGGAAGTCGAAGGTGGAGAGAGGAGACCACTCCTCTCCCATCGGTCCATTCTCTCCATAATTTGATCCATAGCCGATCCGATCCGATGAAGGACGGTGGTGTGGTGTAGAACCCGTTCCTCCATCGATGGGAGAGGGTTGGCCGCTGCTCCTGCTGACTCCATTATATGGTGCGGGATTCTGTAACGATCTGGGTGTCGTGGGTGTGAAGTCAGGCGCAGGGAACAGAGAGTTCAAGGTAGTGCTCTTTAATGCACACACGGTGGACATAGGCCACCCCACGAAACACTGGGTGCTACAAAACAAAATGCCCCAAACATGGGGACTAAAACAGTCCAGCAAAACCCACGAACAGGAACAAACACGTTCGTCTCCAACATACACAAATGTTACAACAAACAATCCCGCACAAAGAAACAGGCGGGCCGGCTGACCAATAAAGCCCAACTAATCACCACAAACCCATAACAGGTGTAACCAATAACAGACAAGGAGGGGGAGGAAAGAATCAGTGGCAGCTAGTAGGCCGGCAACGACGACCGCCGAGCGCCACCCGAACGGGAAGGGGAGCCACCTTTGGTCGGAGTCGTGACAGGATGCTATTACACATGTGCATTAAAGTATAACTTTTTTAATGTGTAGAAACAAAGTGCATATAAATGTAACAATTCAAAACAAATACATTCTGAACAACATAATAATAGAATATCGCACCATGTCAAAGAAAAATAAATAACAGAGTGCAAAACTGCAGCATCCCACTTAAAACATTAAACGGGTCCCTCTTTTCTCTCTCTTCTTTATTGGCATGTTATAACCAGCAGCACACAGCAATGCTGACCATGGTTTCTTCTCTCAGTAACTATTTGTCCCGTTTTCGAGAAGACCCTCTCAGAGGGAATGCCTCTCTCCACTGATCTCCACAGTGACCTGCTCAAAGGGTTCCAGGACTCTGCACACCTCCACCACCACCTTCCATTCCTCTTGGATCAGAGCATCAACAGGTGCATTGACAATAGCCAGGGTAGAGATGATGGCATCCTTTGACTCAAGAATCCGCTTCAACATATAAAATGTTGAATTCCACCTTGTAGTGCAGTCTTGTTTAGGCCTCAGCTCAGGCATCCCCATCTGGCATTGTGTAGACTTTAGTTTTTCAGCACCTACTGTGCTCCTGTGGAAGTATTCCACAGCTGCTTTCACTTTGTCCACAGTGGGCTTCATCACCTTCAGAGCATCTTTTACAATCAGTTTGATTGTTTGGGCAAGACATGGATGATGGGTCCATTTTCAAATTTTCATGACTTTGGTTATGTTAGCTGCATTGTCGCTAACACAACACACCACTTTTCCATCTACTTGCCATTCTCTGGCCACTCTCAACAGTTCCTCTGCCAAGTTATCTGAGGTGTCTGTCGCTGAACTCAAAGCAGTCCAGAAGACAGATAGACATCGAAAATCTTCAATGAAGTGACATGTAACCGACATGTAAGAAGTGGGTACCCTTGATATCCAGCAGTCAGTGGTAAGGCAAACTGCAGTAACTTTTTGGACTCTTTCCCGCACTAAAGCCTGTGTGCTCTTGTACAGTTGTGGAATAAGTGATTTTGAAAGGGTTTTCCTGCTTGGAATTGTGTACATTGGATTTAGACTATTGCTATAATTTCTAAAACCTCTGTCCTCCACTATCGAAAATGGCTGGAAATCGGAGGCAGTCATTTAAGCCAATGCAATATCAATTTGGCCTTGTTTTGCTACAGACATAGACTTTGGCATAAACTGGTCCATAGAAGACTGCATTGCTGTGGATACATCTCCACGTGGTGCTGGCTCTACCACTATCACTAGCAGGCCCGCTAGTTTCTCGAGGCTCTGCTACAGCTAGCTTCACAGTTGTGTGCACAGTTCGCTTATGTCGGAGTAGGTTGTGCGTAGAACCGGCTTTATATGAGATTTTGTTTTGGCAAATTCTACACTGTGCTCTAACATTGTCTACATTATTAAAATGCAACCAAATGCTACTGTGCTTCCAACTCATTTTCCAGCTGTTGTTTTCACAGCTGTCCTTCCTCTCTCCTCGGCTGCTAAGTGTGTGACTGTTAATGAGTTGGCTCGGCCCTCCCTCACGCATCTTTGGTTCATTGGTTGACACTGCGTGTCTGATTGACAGGAACAACAGGTGAGGCTGTTAGTCTGAGCAGACAGTCAGAACGAATGTGTGTGCGCTTTAACATTTAGGCCTATATTATTTTATTTATTTTTTCGTTCTTTGAATTAGTTAATTCTATTCATTTAAATCTTTTGATTATTCATATCTTATTTTTTTTATTTTATTTTATAAATAGATTCGGCTCTTCTGATATGCGAGCCGGCTCCCAACGTTCACCTACAAGAGCCGGCTCTTAGAGCCGACTCGTTCGCGAACGACCCATCACTATTGCAAACCAGCATAACGTCTTGTGGGTGACCAGCATATTCTGCTGGTCACCAGCAAAAATACAGCGAAGGCTAGTCACCAGTGAAAACACAACAAAGGCTGGTCCATGCTGTTTTTTTCAGCAGGGAACCACCCCAAGGATGATTTCAAACCATAGAGATGGATAGAGGGTTCACTTGCCACAAATCTTGTTTTAGGATGGGGAGTGCCATTAAGAGCTTTCACCATAAAACTCATGATCTAACATTCCAGCACTGCAGGTGGCAGTTAATCCCCACCCTTGGCTTTATGGCCAATCAGTCTCCATCATAGTAGCTGGTATGCACCTTCTCTGTTTATTACTAACTGCCAATGAGCTCAGAGAAGCAGGCAGATTGCTAACACAAATCGAGTGTTAACAAGAACCTGGCATCCCCTGCTTGTAAAATGAGGGTGCCCTATTTTTAAATTGAGATACAGTAGCATGGGCGGCACTCAATTGCAGACTGTCAGAAATGATCATGGCAAAGATAGGTGTACCCTATTTCCATTCAAAACCTTCCATTTTCTGTTTAGCGCCTATTGAAGGACATATTTTGTTTAGTAATGCAGTAATAGTTGTCTCTCTTGTTGTGATGTGTGTTTTGTACTATATTTATATTTTATTTATTTTTATTTAATCCCAGGCCTCCGTCCCCGCAGGAGTCCTTTT
This sequence comes from Salvelinus sp. IW2-2015, assembly GCF_002910315.2. Classification (NCBI taxonomy): domain Eukaryota; kingdom Metazoa; phylum Chordata; class Actinopteri; order Salmoniformes; family Salmonidae; genus Salvelinus; species Salvelinus sp. IW2-2015. The sequence goes on from NC_036872.1 coordinate 44,091, forward strand.
GGTAGGCTATCATTGTAATTAAGAATTTGTTCTTAACTGACTTGCCTAGTTAAATAAAGGTTAAATAGTTTGAATTAATGAATATGCAATGTGTAGGCCTATTACTTGTCTTTTTCTTTTGAATTATCGTTTTTGTGATAGTTTTGTATGCTTTTCAGACAGTAAAGAAGAAAGATGACAGCACAGCCAGTAAGCTGTGTTTCATAGAACAGTGGCACGATACTCTCTGCTCTGCAGCTCCTGAGAAGGTTCAAATCCAGCCCCACGACCGTGACATAGTGTACAGACTGGTTGATACTGCCTTGGAAACCCTCTTAGGCCAAGCAAAGAGTACCATGATTTACAACCCAGAAGCACCAGGCTATATCATTGACGAAGAGAGTGTCAGAGTTTACGGACGGGTGAGAGTTTGTGTGCAATTATTGGATGATTGTAAACCTGGATGAATTCACAGATCAGGATGCTAATGTTGTGTATGTTTGAGGTCATTAGCCAACTATATCTTACTCTAGATCATGCACCAACTCACCTCTGAGATTCTTCATGGGGTGTTGACCAATCACTTTGGGATTACAAGATCTATGTGGCAGACAAAAAATACACTCTCAAGTCTCCTATCAAGTAGAGTCTTTCTCACCGACCTGAAGGTAACAAGTAGCCTTATATCTGCTATATACACAATCTCCTGTCTAAATAAATATGAAAATGAACATGGAACCTATGCACTTACCATATTTTGTGTATTATGTATATGATATGTACAGTATAATGCAATGCACAAATATCTATGTACAGTATATAGAAAAATAACAATAACCCACTTGGTGTTGATTTTGTGCAGTAATCATCCCCAGGTGAACTTCTGAAGAACATAAGTGCGAAATGTCAAAATGTGAAATGTAATGTCATATTTCGCAGGCTGCTGTTAAATCTGAGGTGCAGAAAGAGCTCAACTTGGATCGGACGGACCTTCAGATGAAAGAGATTCTCCTGACGTTGTGCAAATACAGGAGTACAAAGAGAGACAGAGTAGACTACATTCTGGTATGTGATAATCATTTTGTTCAAATGCCTTGGTGGGAACAGTTTATTGGCAGTCCTACGTGAAAGATATTTAGAGTATATGAGCATCAATAAGTGCAATGCCTAGCTAGGTTGTAGTGGGTGAAGGCATACACATCTTTCAGCAACAATGTTCAAGTTCATGATCACATTGAATCCTCAGATCCAAGAGCTTCACAAAGAAGAACTGCAGTGGGTGGACTACAGCGCTGACCAGATGACTGTGAAGATGAGACTGTCTGAGGAGATTTTCAGTCTTCTCCTGGAGGACACTATATCAGTTCTCAAACACATGTACATGACACCATCCTTTTGAACCTGAGAAAGAAGGTTACGGTTCCCTCTATAAAATATATCTTATTAATTGCCATTCTATTCTCAAATGCTTTGAATTCACTTACAATTACATGTATTGATTATCTATGATCGTTGAAGAATTTAAATAAATCACTCATATTGGAATTAATTTGACCCTACGTGTACATCTTTTTATTGCGCATTCCTCCCTGATTGTCGGTCTATCAAGCAATAAGCACATAACCTCCATTAACGACTGCTGATGAAACATAACACAATAATGTGCAACATTGCTCCTAAAACCGTATGTACAGTACAGTGCCAAAAAAGTGTACACCCTCTTACACAATGTTCACATTTTCTTTACTAACAGCCCGGAATTTAGACACATTCAAGAACAACATAGGTTTTCCAACAAAATAAACTGTGAAATGGTTAGAACAAAGTTCATTAATATGCACCACAGCCAGACACTATTGATCAGTCTTTTACTGGAGAAGAAGGAAACTGCATCATCATGAGGCCAATCTGAGATTCAAACAACAACAAAGTGGTCACCCGGCTGAGGAGACTGGGCCTGAGACTGTTCTTGACTTCTGACCTGATGGACTTCCTGTTTTTGCTAAGTGGGATGCTTTTGGTGCGTTCAAGACAATTGGGAACTAAGAAAAATACGAAAGAGGCCTGAGTTCCCGAGTTGGAATTCTGAGTTGGATGACCGTTCCAAACTATTTTTCCCAGTCGGAGCTCGTTTTTTTCTGCCTTCCCAGTTGTCTTGAATGCACTGAAGTAGGAAGCTGAGATTTCCCAGTTTCCAGCTGTTTTGAATGGATGCCGGCATGTTTGATGACCCACAGTCCTTAGCCGATAACCCACAGCCCTTAGCCGTGGTATATTGGCCATATACCACAAATCCCTGAGGTGCCTTATTGCTATTATAAACTGGTTACCAACGTAATTAGAGCAGTAAAAATAAATGTTTTGTCATACACCTGGTATACCACTGCTGTCTGCCAATAAGAATTCAGGGCTCGAACCACCCAGTTTATAATGTAAAATATACTGTATCCGTAAAATGTATATAGTATGTACAGTATAAGCTGGATGTAACGACTTTCTTCCTGGGATGAAGGAGAGGACCAAAATGCAGCGCGGTTAGTGTTCAACATGTTTAATTAGACAATAAACGGTGAACACTTACAACCATACAAAAACAACAAACGTGAAAGCCGAGACAGTTCCTATCTGGTGCAGAACACAAACACAGAGACAGGAAACAATCACCCACAAAATCCCAACACCAAACAAGCCTCCTATATATGATTCTCTATAAGGGACAACGATTACCAGCTGCCTCTGATTGAGAACCATATTAGGCTGACACAGAAACAGACAAACTAGACACACAACATAGAATTCCCACCCAGCTCACGTCCTGACCAAACACTAAACAAGCAAAACACATAATAACTCTGGTCAGGACGTTACAGTATCCCCTCACTGAGGTGCGGACTCCGAACGCACCCTCTAAACTCAAGAGGAGGGTCTGGTGGCATCTGTCCACTGGTGGCGGCTCCTGCGCAGGACGAGGACACCACTCCACCACTGTCTTTGGCCCCCTCCTTAGCGTCCTTTGGAGTGGCGACCCTCGCCCACGACCTTGGCCTAAGAATCCTCCCAAGGCCCCCACATGATTTAGGAGGTGCCAGACAGAGAGTGTAGCTAGGACAGAGGGCAAGCTCAGGAAGAGGGGCAGCTCAGGACAGAGGGGCAGCTCCGGACAGAGGGGCAGCTCCGGACTGAGGGTGCGAGCTCCGGACTGAGTGGCAGCTCATGACTGGAGGGCAGCTCATGACTGGAGGGCAGCTCATGACATGCGGAGGGCAGCTCATGACTGGAGGGAGCTCATGACTGAAGGGCGGCTCTGGCTGCTGGCGGCTCCTGGACGGGCGGGCTCTGGCGGCCTGACTGGCGGCGGCTCCTGATGGCTGGCGGCTCTGGCGGCTCCTGACTGGCTGGCGGCTCCTGGCTGGCGTCCTCGACTGGCTGGCGGCTCTGGCGGCTCCTGACTGGCTGGCGGGGCTTCTGGCGGCTCCTGACTGGCTGGCGGCTCTGACGCGGCTCCTGACTGGCGGACGACTCTAGCGGCTCCTGATGGCGGACGGCTCTAGCGGCTCCTGACTGACGGGCGGCTCTAAACGGCTCGGGACAGACGGGCTGGCTTGAGGCTCTGGCAGACGGACGGCTCAGATGGCGCTGGGCAGACGGAATGGCTCAGATGGCGCTGGGCAGACGGATGGCTTCAGATGGCGCTGGCAGACGGATGGCTCAGATGGCGCTGGGCAGACGGATGGCTCAGATGGCGGCTGGGCAGACGGATGGCTCAGATGGCGCTGGCAGACGGATGGCTCAGATGGCGCTGGGCAGACGGATGGCTCAGATGGCGCTGCGGCAGACAGATGGCTCAGACGGCGCTGGGCAGACAGATGGCTCAGACGGCGCTGGGCAGACAGATGGCTCAGACTGCGCTGGGCAGACGAGCAGTGCAGGCGGCGTTGAGCAGACGAGCAGTGCAGGCGGCGTTGAGCAGACGGCCGACTCTGACCTGCTGAGGCGCACAGTAGGCCTGATGCGTGGTGCCAGAACTGGTGGTACCGGACTGGAGACACGCACCTTAAGGCTAGTGCGGGAGCAGGAACAGGGCACACTGGTTTCTAAAGCGCACTATAGGCCTGGTGCGTGGTGCGGAACTGGAGTGTACCCGGACTGAGGGGCAACGCACCTAGGTGCGCAGTGCGCGGGAGAAGACTGCCGTAACAGGGCTCTGGGACGCACAGGAGGCTTTTGATGCGTGTGGCCGGCAACTGAGGCCTGGGCTGGAGAACCGCACCACAGGAGAGTGCGGTGGAGGAGGAACAGGGTCTGGAGACGCACAAGGAGGCTGATGCGTAGTGCCGGAACTGAGGCATCTGGGCTGGAGACACGCACACAGGCGAGGTGCGTGAGAGGAACAGGGCTCTTTGGAGAAGCACAGGGAGGCTTTGGTGCGTGGTGCCGTAACTGGAGGTACTGGGCCTTGGAGACCACGCACCACAGGGAGAGTTGCATGGAGGAGGAACAGGGCTCTTTGGAGACGCACTTGGAAGCCTGGTGCGTAGGTGGGTTGGCACTGTGTTACTGGGTGGGGCTGGGAAGGTGTGCGCCGTTATACCGGACCGTGCAGGCCGTACTGGGTTCCCTTGAGCACTGAGCCTGCCCAACCTTACCCGTGGTGGATGGCTCCCCGTAGCCCGTCCAGTGCGGGGGGAGGTCGGAATAACCCGCACTGGGCTGTGTAGGCGAACCGGGGACACCATTCGTAAGGCTGGTGCCATGAACACCGGCCCGAGGAGGCGTACTGGAGGCCAGATATGTTGAGCCGGCTTCATGGCACTTGGCTCAATGCTCATTCTAGCCCGCCCAGTGCGGGGAGGTGGAATAACCCGCACCGGGCTATGCACACGTACAGGAGACATCGTGCGCTCTTCCGCATAACACGGTGTCTGCCCGTACTCCCGCTCTCCACGGTAAGCATGGGAAGTGGGCGCAGGTTTCCTACCTGCCCTCGCCACACTACCCTTTAGCCACCCCCCCAAGACATTTTTGGGTGAGCCTCTCGGGTTTCCAGCCGCTCTGCCTTGCAAGCGCCTCATAATGCCGCCTCTCCGATTTTGATGCCTCCAGCTCCGCTTTGGGGCGGCGACACTCCTCTGGCTCTGCCCAGGGTCCTTCTCCGTCTCGAATCTCCTCCCATGTCCATTCCTCCTTGTACCACTGCTGCTGTTGCTGCTGCCCGTTTCCACGCTGCTTGGTCCGCAGCGCGGTTAGTGTTCAACATGTTTAATTAGACAATAAACGGTGAACACTTACAACCATACAAAAACAACAAACGTGAAAGCCGAGACAGTCCTATCTGGTGCAGAACACAAACACAGAGACAGGAAACAATCACCCACAAAATCCCAACACCAAACAAGCCTCCTATATATGATTCTCAATCAGGGACAACGATTACCAGCTCCTCTGATTGAGAACCATATTAGGCTGGACACAGAAACAGACAAACTAGACACACAACATAGAATTCCCACCCAGCTCACGTCCTGACCAACACTAAACAAGCAAAACACATAATAACTCTGGTCAGGACGTTACACTGGAAGTAAAAAGCCTAAATGTTGTTTTCCATTAGTTTACTCCAATTAGGGGAGGGGTGGTAGGGTTAGGGAAAAATAATAAAGGAAAATATATAAAGATCTATATTTAGATTATATATACAGTACCAGTCAAAAGTTTGGACACACCTACTCATTCAAGTGTTTTTCTTTATTTTTACAATTTTCTACATTGTAAAATAATAGTGAAGACATCAAAACTATGAGAACACATATGGAATCATGTAGTAACTAAAAAAGGGTATTTAAGATTCTTCAACGTAGCCACCCTTTGCCTTGATGACAGCTTTGCACACTCTTGGCATTCTCACAACCAGCTTCACCTGGAATGCTTTTCCAATAGTCTTTTAGGAGTTCCCACATATGCTGAGCACTTGTTGGCTGCTTCACTCTGCGATCCAACGGATTAAACCATCTAAATTGGGTTGAGGTCGGGTGATTGTGGAGGCCAGGTCATCTGATGCAGCACTCCATCATTATCCTTCTTGTTCAAATAGCCCTTACATAGCCTGGAGGTGTGTTGAGTCATTGTCCTGTTGAAACACAAATGATAGTCCCACTAAGCGCAAAACAGAAGGGATGGCGTATTGCTGCAGAATGCTGTGGTAGCTATGCTCGTTAAGTGTGCTCTGAATTCTAAATAATTCACAGTGTTACCAGCAAAGCACCCCCACAACATCACACCTCCTCCATGCTTCACAGTGGGAACCACACATGCGGAGATCATCTGTACACCTACTCTGCTTCTCGCAAATACACTGTGATTGGAACCAAAAATCGCACATTTGGACTCATCAGACCAATTTCCACTGGTCTAATGTCCATTGCTCATTTCTTGGCCCAAGCTAGTCTCTTATTCTTATTGGTGTCATTTACTGGTGGGTTCTTTGCATCAATTCGACCATGAAGGTCTGATTCACGTGTCTCTGAACAGTTGAACTCTGTGAAGCTTTTATTTGGACTGCAATCTGAGATGCAGTTAACTAATGAACATATTGTAACGGCTGTCAATGTCGTTCTCCTCCTCAGACGAGGAGGAGCATGGATCGGACCAAGATGCGGAGTAGGAGGTATTCATGATTTTAAT
>NC_036872.1:53285-71380 GCF_002910315.2 Salvelinus sp. IW2-2015
TCTCTCCCACCTTAGCCCAGGGTCCTTCTCCGTTGAGTATTTGCTCCCATGTCCATTCCTCTTCTCTCCATTGCTTTTGTTCTTGCCGTCCTTCTCCAATCCGCTTGGTCCTGGTTTGGTGGGTGTTTCTGTAACGGCTGTCAATGTCGTTCTCCTCCTCAGACGAGGAGGAGCATGGATCGGACCAAGATGCGGAGTAGGAGGTATTCATGATTTTAATGACAAACCAACAAACACTAACAAATTAACAAAACAACAAACGTGACTAACCTGCAACAGTCCTGTGTGGCCCAAACGCTAACACAGGAAACAAACACCCACAAAACACCAGTGAAACCCTGGCTGCCTTAGTATGACTCTCAATCAGAGACAAACGATACATACCTGTCTCTAATTGAGAATCATACCAGGCCGAACACAAAACCCAACATAGAAATAGAAAACATAGACTGCCCACCCAACACTCACGCCCTGACCAATAAAGACATACAAAACAAGAGAAAACAAGTCAGGAACGTGACACATATCTTCTGCAGCAGAGGTAACTCTGAGTCATCCTTTCCTGTGGCGGTCCTCATGAGAGCCAGTTTCATCATAGCGCTTGATGGTTTTTGTGATTGCACTTGAAGAAACGTTCAATGTTGTTGATATTTTCCGGATTGACTGACCATCATGTCTTAAAGTAATGCAATTTCTCTTTGCTTTTTGAGCTGTTCTTGACATAATATGGACTTGGTCTTTTGAAGAATCTCAAATATAAAATATATATATAACTTTTTTGGTTACTTCCATATGTGTTATTTCATAGTTTTGATGTCATCACTATTATTCTACAATGTATAAAATAGTAAAAATGATGAAAAACCCTGTAATGAGTAGGTGTGTACAAACTTTGACTAGTACTGTATATACAGTACGGTCGGAAAGTTTTTTGTTGTTGCACATAATGTTGAGTTACAGCCTTATTCTAAGGCTCCCCCCCAATCAATCTACACACAATACCCCATAATGACAAAGCAAAAACAGGGTTTTAGACATATTGGCAAAAATAAATTATTTTTTATTTTTTAAATATGACATTTATATAAGTGTTCATACCCTTTACTTGGTATTTTGTTGAAGCACCTGTGGCAGTAATTACAGCCTGCAGTCTTCTTGGGTATGACTCTACAAGCTTGGCACACCTGTATTTGGGGAGTTTCTCCCATTCTTCTCTGCAGATCCTCTCAAGCTCTAAGGTTGAAACAACAACAAAAAAGAACACCGTGGTCTCCGTCATTCTTAAATGTAGCAGAATTTGAAATTGTGTTTTTTAAATTGGATAAAAGTAGAGACTCAGAGCTAGAAAATGGTATATCATACACTACAGTCGAGGAACAAAGGGAAAGTAATTCTGCTTTGAAAGTTGATAAACTTGTAACCTCACTTTTGAGAAAATGTTTCTTGAATGTTTTGGTACCTACTGGAGAGCTCATCTTTGTCTACACCCATTCAGCATTATTCACACCATTTTAAGCTTTTTCCCCATCCATCTCTATAATGATTCACATGTGAGGCTATGTACTGAACAACCAAAGATTTCAAGACAAAAGGCTGTCTCATACTACGGGTGTGTTCGTGAATTTATTCTGGAGTGCCAGAGTGTGCTCTGGGCGTTCGTAAACTCAGAGCATTGTCAGATTGGCCATTTGTAAATTCTAAGTGCTTCGCTCTCGGAACACACACTGGACGCTCTGGCCGAAAAGTAGGGTTCATCCGAGCGTTCTGCCCTAACAACAGCAGTCAAGCAACCAAGCTAACTGGCTAATGTTGGCTAGCTTGCTAGCAACTTCCAGACACAAATGAGAGAAAGGTTCGCTGACCATTTTACTCGCCCTAGCAGAGCTTGTTAGGCTGTTTTTATGTTATCCAGAGCATTGGTGACTGCAACTGTGCTGCTGGTGTCACGCCCTGACCTTAGTTCCTTTTTTATGTCTCTATTTTGGTTTGGTCAGGGCGTGAGTTTGGGTGGGCATTCTATGTTTTTTTTCTATGTTTTCTTTTCTATGTGTTTGGCCTGGTATGGTTCCCAATCAGAGGCAGCTGTCTATCGTTGTCTCTGATTGAGAACCATACTTAGGTAGCCTTTTCCCACCTGGTGTTTGTTGGTAGTTGTTTCCTGTTTTGTGTTGTTTCACCTTTCAGGACTGTTTCGATTTTCGTTTCTTTCATTCACTTTGTTATTTTGTATTTTCGTGTTCAGTTATAATAAATTAACATGGACACTTACCACGCTGCGTTTTGGTCCGATCTTTCCTGTTCCTCAGATGAAGAAGATCGTTACAGAACTACCCACCACCAACGGACCAAGCAGCGTGGTAAGGAGGAGCAGAGGGTTCGGGACTCCTGGACGTGGGAGGAGATATTGGACGGTAAGGGACCCTGGAGACAGGCTGGGGAATATCGCCGCCCGAAAGCAGAACTGGAGGCGGCGGAAGTGGAGAGGCGGCGGAAGTGGAGAGGCGGCGATATGAGGTAAGGCATCGCAGCAGGCATGAGAGCAGCCCCCAATTTTTTGGGGGGAGGGACACGGGGAGATTGGTGGAGTCAGGCGATAGACCTGAGCCAACTCCCCGTGCTTACTGGAAGCAGCATAGTACTGGTCAGGCACCGTGTTATGCGGTGAAGCGCACGGTGTCACCAGTGCGCGCTCATAGCCCGGAGCGCTATAGGGCAGCCCCCCGCAAGTGCCATGCGAGAGTAGGCATCCAGCCAGGGCGGATTGTGCCAGCCCAGCTTGTTTGGTCTCCGGTGTGCCGTTTCGGCCCAGGGTATCCTGCGCCGGCTTTGCGTACTGTGTCTCCGGGGCGCTGGGAGGGTGCTGTTCGTCCTATGCCTGCGCTCCGCCCGTGCTGGGCGAAAGTGGGCATTGAGCATAATGGAGAGGTGCGAGTGGTGAGCACCAGATCTCCAGTGCTCCCCCACAGCCCGGTTCGACCTGTGCCTGCACTCTGGAGGGGCCGGGCTAAAGTGGGCATTCAGCCTGGAGGAGTGGTGCCAAGGCTGCGCACCAGAGCTCCAGTGCTCCCCCACAGCCCGGTTTATCCGGTGCCTCCTCTACGCACCAGGCTTCCTGTAGGTCTCCCCAGCCTGGTGGGCCCTGTGGCAGCCCCACGCACCAGGCTGTCTCTGCCTCTCCTTCCAGAGTCTCCCTCCAGTCCGGACCCTCCAGAGTCTCCCTCCTGTCCGGAGCTGTCAAAGTCTCCCTCCTGGCCGGAGCTGTCAGAGTCTCCCTCCTGTCCGGAGCTGCCAGAGTCTCCCTCCTGTCCGGAGCTGCCAGAGTCTCCCTCGTGTCCGGAGCTTCCAGAGTCTCCCTCGTGTCCGGAGCTGCCAGAGTCTCCCTTCCTGCTTCCGCGCAGCTTGCCTAGGAGTCCTCCCCTCCTGGTCCGGAGCTGCCAGAGTCTCCCTCCTGTCCGGAGCTGCCAGAATCGCCCTCCTATTCGGGGCCCGCTGCAAGGGTCTTCAGTCCGGGGTCGGCGGCGAGGGTCGCCGCTCCAGAGGCGCCACCTAAGTGGGCCAAGACTAAGGTGGAGTGGGGTCAACGTCCCGCGCCAGAGCCGCCACCGCGGATAGATGCCCACCCAGACCCTCCCCTATGGGTTTAGGTTTTGCGGCCGGAGTCCGCACCTTTGGGGGGGGGGGGTACTGTCACAACCTGACCTTAGTTCCTTTTTTATGTCTCTATTTTGGTTTGGTCAGGGCGTTAGTTGGGGTGGGCATTTATGTTCTTTTTCCTATGTTTTCTTTTCTATGTGTTTGGCCTGGTATGGTTCCTAATCAGAGGCAGCTGTCTATCGTTGTCTCTGATTGAGAACCATACTTAGGTAGCCTTTTCCCTGGAACACTCAGACGAGAGTGCTCTGAAATCAGGGAGAAGATAGCCAGAGCGAATTTACCAGCTACAGTTGAAGTCGGAAGTTTACATGCACCTTAGCCAAATACATTTAAACTCAGTTTTTCACAATTCCTGACATTTAATCCTAGTAAAAATTCCCTGTCTTAGGTTAATTAGGATCACCACTTTATTTTAAGAATGTGGAACATTATTTCTTTCATCACATTCCCAGTGGGTCAGAAGTTTACATACACTCAATTAGTATTTTCTAGCAATGCCTTTCAATATTTTAACTTGGGTCCAACATTTCGGGTAGCCTTCCACAATAAATTGGGTGAATTTTGGCCCATTCCTCCTGACAGAGCTGGTATAACTGAGTCAGATTTGTAGGCATCCTTGCTCGCACACACTTTTTCAGTTTTGCCCACAAATGTTCTATAGGATTGAGGTCAGGGCTTTGTGATAGCCACTCCAATACCTTGAATGTGTTGTCCTTAAGCCATTTTGCCAAACTTTGGAAGTATGCTTGAGGTCATTGTCCATTTGGAAGACCCATTTGCGACCAAGCTTTAACTTCCTGACTGATGTCTTGAGATGTTGCTTCAATATATCCACATAATTTTCCTTTGTCATGATTCCATCTATTTTATGAAGTGTACCAGTCCCTCCTGCAGCAAAGCACCCTGACAACATGTTGCTGCCACCCCCGTGCTTAATGGTTGGGATGGTGTTCTTCGGCTTGCAAGCCTCCCCCTTTTTCGTCCAAACATAACAATGGTCATTAGCAAACAGTTCTATTTTTGTTTCATCAGACCAGAGGACATTTCTCCAAAAAGTACAATCTTTGTCCCCATGTGCAGTTGCAAACCGTAGTCTGGCTTTTTCTTGATATGGCGGTTTTTTCTTCCTTGCTGAGCGGCCTTTCAGGTTATGTCGATTTCGGACTCGTTTTACTGTGGATATAGATACTTTTGTACCTGTTTCCTCCAGCATCTACACAAGGTCCTTTGCTGTTACTCTGGGATTCATTTGCACTTTTTCGCACCAAAGGAGACAGAACGTGTCTCCTTCCTGAGCGGTATGACAGCTGCGTGGTCCCATGGTGTTTATACTTGCATAGTATTGTTTGTACAGATGAACGTGGTACCTTCAGGCATTTGGAAATTGCTCCCAAGGATGAACCAGACTTGTGGAGGTCAAAAAAAAAAACTGAGGTCTTGGCTGATTTATTTTGATTTTCCTATGATGTCAAGCAAAGAGGCACTGATTCTGAAGGTAGTCCTTGAAATACATCCACAGGTACACCTCTAATTGACTAAAATAGGCACAGTCAACTTAGTGTATGTAAACTTCTGACACACTGGAATTGTGATACACTGAATTATAAGTGAAATAATCTGTCTGTAAACAATTGTTGGAAAAATTACTTGTGTCTTGCACAAAGTAGATGTCCTAACCGACTTGCCAAAACTATAGTTTGTTAACAAGAAATTTGTGGAGTGGTTGAAAAATTTGTTTTAATGACGCCAACATAAGTCAAAATGATAAGAAGTTGAAGCTCAGTATTGAGAAGTCAGAAGAAAAACAGCGCTTGACCAGTATTGATTAGTCAGCTCTGGAAGGTCATGGATCTTTACACATGATAATAGCCCCTAACATCTTGTCTATTTTTCTCATATCACAAGATGGGGTCAGAGGGTGCCCAATCTATAGCCGATTACCAGCATGCCATCTAAGCGCTCTTGGCTTTGAAATCAAGGAGCGACTACGAACACACACTGGACAGTGTGTGTCCACTGGAGCCCTGATTTCGAGGCCTATTTTCATCAGTTGCTGTCCGACGCCATGGACAAGAGAGCACAATATGTGCTAAACAGCTTGGGCATCCAATCAGACGTAATTACAATTGGTCAAATCAAATCAAATGTTATTGCTCACATACACATGGTTAGCAGATGTTAATGCGAGTGTAGAGAAATGCTTGTGCTTCTAGTTCTGACAGGGCAGTAATATCTAACAAGTAATCTAACAATTTCCCAACAACTACCTAATTCACACAAATCTAAAGGGGTGAATGTGTTCCATCTGCTCCTGCCAAGCCCTCTACTGCTCATCCTGTGTCTCCTTGACCTGCTGCCACTCCCCCAGTTCCCTCTCCCTCTCTTTCTGTGTGTGTGATTGTTTGGGTGGAGACAGGGGTGCTGGAGTCAGAGCAGATCCGCACCAGCTGCAACCTGTTCCATAATCAAGACCTCTACAAATACTCAGTCCTGCCACTTCCACACTGCCAGATCGTAATCTCTGCTCAGTCAGTCTACGTTCCTAGCTGTTTGTTACTATTTAGATCCTGTTATCCTGTTGTGCATGTTTTCCTTGCCTGACACGGTTTTCCTCCCCGCTACAGTTCTGCCGGCTCTGACTCTTGTCCCTGTCTCCAGTCCCATGTCTCCTCATCCTGCTACTCTGCCCTGGATTCCCCACTCTACTTCTCCCTTGGATTCCCCTCCGGACCTGCTTACTCTGTCCCAACCCCTCTCCCTCTAGCCTTAGCCTCCACACCTGGTTTCCTGCAACGCCCGAGCTTCGCCTGGCCTGCACTCCCATCTCCCCCCTGTTTCAATAAATACCTTAGTTACTTCATCCCATTCTCCTCATCTGAGTCTGCTCTTGGGTTTCCCTGTTCCACTCCGCGTAACAGAATGAGAATATGTACATATAAATATATGGATGAGCGATGGCCGAGGGGCATAGGCAAGGTGCAATAGATGGCATAAAATACAGTATATACATATGATATGAGTAATGTAAGATATGTAAAGATTATTAAAGTGGCCTTATTTAAAGGGGCATTGTTTAAAGTTACTTTTTCATTTATTTTATATCACCTTTATTTAACCAGATAGGCTAGTTGAGAACAAGTTCTCATTTGCAACTGCGACCTGGCCAAGATAAAGCATAGCAATTTGACACATACTGCCTGTAGCTCAGGCCCAGAAGCAAGGATATGCATATTCTTGGTATAATTTGAAAGGAAACACTCTGAATTGTGTGGAAATGTGAATTGAATGTAGGAGAATATAACACAATAGATCTGGTAAAAGAACATATAAGGAAATAAACATACGTTTGTCAGGTTTTGGCCAAGACTGTTCGGGTTTTGGTCACTAGATGTCCCCATTGCACCTTTTTTGTACCTTTTGTTTTTCTTGCTCTAATTATTGTTTGCACCTGTAGGTCATTCCCTTGTTAGTATTTAAACCCTGTGTGTTCCTCAGTTCCTTGCTCAGTGTTTGTAAGTTAGCACCCAGCCCCAGCCCAAGCCTTGTTTTATACAGATATTTCTCTTGTTGGATTTTCCAGAGGTTCTCTGGTTTAGTTCTTGTGTATTATTTGAGTAGTCTTTTGAGGTTTGTTTTTCCCTGCTGTTTTTTACCACTTTGTGGAGTTTCTTTTGTATTTTGGAGGATTTCCATTTTGTGCCTTTTGGCTTTATTTTTGGACATTGTGGATTTAGTTTCTTTGCCTGAAGATTTTGTTCTTTAATTAAACCACCATCTCTAGTACTGCTGTGTCTGCCTCATCTTCTGGGTTCTGACGATTATTAGTGACTGTTTCTCGCACCGGGTCCTGACAACGTTTTCAGTTTTTTATTGTTGCTGCATCATCTTTCAAATGACCAAGAACAGCCAAACATACTGTTTGCTGTGGATGATTTGAATGAAGAACATAAGATGGCAACAATAGCTGAGCAAAGTTTTAGACAGATAACTTAGACAGATAACTTCAAAAATGAGCGAGCTACATGACATTGAGCATGAAGTCACCCAGGTGTCCCACACAAATGTACCCAAATGTACCCAAGTGGCCGAATTGGTACAGTGATACATTTTGAAGGAAAGAACTATATACAAAATACATAAATGCTATTCTAACACACCCCCCCAAAACAAAATATGTATATATATATATGAAAAAAATAATAAACAAACAAATAACAAGGGTAACTATTTACACATTTTCTATTTAAAATATTGTATATTTTATAAATAAATAAATAGATAAATATTGTGAAGACCCCCAGTCCTCTACACAATATTGTGCTGCTGGTGCCATGGCCCATAGCAGTCTCTTTCTGCTGTAAAGCAGAGGCTTACTGAACAGGTGGTGCAGGTGACGGGGCATTTCCTGTGACAAAGGGCACAACGACGTCTCCCTATTGTGCCCTTTTAGCCCTGAGGCACATTCATGCCTGCAGAGATGAATCTGGGCAGGTGAACACCACTGGTTGGAGCAGAAGGGAAAGAAGGTGCTGCAGTGGACTTGCTGTAGCTAGCAAGTTCCTGGATGAGCAGCTCCCTGAAGGCTAGCTGTGAGATGGGGGGCTGTCCACAGCTCTTGGCCATTTCCTTCTGGAGGATGAAGGAATTCACCACAGCAATGTCAATGAAATGATAGAAAAATGTCTTGTACCATTTCATGGTCTTGTGGAGAACATTGTAGTATCCTATCAGCGCATCTGACAGGTCCACACCTCCCATGCTCTTGTTGTAGTCCTTCACAGCAGCTGGAATGGGTACATTTTTTTGTGGTCCATGCCCCGGCACGCCTGACGACGTGATCTCCACTGAAGGACTTGTGGATACTGGAGCACATGATCACCTCTCTGGTATCCATCCACTTCACAAACAGCAGGGCATCTTCACGGATCCATTGCATGGTACCCCGCTCAGCCCGCTTAGGCATGTGATTCACCTTTGTTTTTGGAAATCACACCCTGTTGGTACGAATGGTGAAACAAGCCCACACCTCCCGCTTCCTCAGCTCTGTAAACAGTGTAGGGCTTGTGTAGAAGTTGTCCACAAACCCTTCCCCAGCAGTTGAAAATCCAATAACTCTATAATGGAATCATAACTCAGTCCATTACCGGTAGCAAAACTGTTTTTCCCCTCATAAACAAAAAAATTGCAAGTGTAGGCACACACAGAATCAGCCAAAACAAACAGTTTGTAACCCCATTTGGTTGGTTTGTTACGCATGGATTGTTTGAGGCTGATTCTGGCCTTTGAGGCTACCATCCTCTCATCGATGGACAGGTTCTGGGCGGGCTGAAAATAGGTCTTGCAGGCTTCAACGATGCTGGGGTAGAGAGGTTTTATTTTGCAGAGCCTATCAAACCTTGGTGTGCCTCTCTTCTTGTCATTCTCCCCATCAACTTCTGGGTCACTGATGTGAAGCGCCCGTGAGATAGTCAGAAACCTTTTAGAAGACATGACAGTCATGGGGAAAGGCAGTTGATAGAGAGCTGACGTTTTCCAGTAGTCCCTTAGATTTTTCAACTTCACCAGCCCCATGTAAATGACCATTGAAAAGTAGCAGAAAGGTCTGACATAGAAATGGTCTTCCATGCCTCTTTCTTTCCGGCCTGCTTCTTAGCCCCGTACTTATTGGTGTTCGACACCAGGGAATCAACAACTGACGAGGTGAAAAACAGTTGAAAAAGTTGAAGGGGGCTGTACTTTGCAGTCATGTCTAGTTGAGGTCCTGGCTGCCTTTTTGGTCTAAAAACTGGTGGATTTGGTTCCACATCATCTTCTAACACAGAGTGCCAACAACCCACTGGCACTCTGTCTGCAGGTTTCTCTCTTCCCCACCCCCGCTTCTTTGTCACTGACTTCACACCTCTAGATGGCCGGGTAGGTGTGGAGCCGGAGACAGCAGGGGTCCGGCTGGATGAACCAGCTTCAGAGGGAGATGGACACCTAGACATTGGCGGCTCATAATCAGAATCACTGCCACTGTGAAAGATTTAAAAATTCAGTAACAATACTTTCACGTATGAGCCCTGTATCAACACGTAAAATAAACAGATATATATAGAGTACAGGGAACATAATCACTATGGTGAAGTGCTGTTCCATTCCATGTTTATGTAAAATAAATTTAAAAAATATATCACACACACACACACATACACACAGTATAGCCAATGTGTACTTTACACATTTCATTACAGATTATATTTTTATATATTGCAAATAAAATAAGAAAATCTGAAAAAAAATCTCAAATGAATAATATTTCATATGATTAATTTCAAACAATGACATTAGCATTAGAACTTATCAATCCAGCATGGCATCCTCGCCGTGCAGAAACATTTCTACCGCCTGGGAGTCAAAACTAGCTTCGCTGAAAGATTAATCTACCTGAAGCAACTCGGTCTCGCTGTCTCTATCAATTTCCTCTATAATTTGGGTTAAATCTGTATACCTAGACTTTGTTTAAGCTTTTCCTGATTTATTCGCCATAATTTAAATATATAAACTTGTTGAAAATGCTATTCAATATGTACTGCTATGCGTAACACTGGTGGCTCCGTCAAGTAGGATTTGCAATGGCGAATTAACCTCTTTTACGCCAGAGTTTACGACAAAGGCTGGTCTTCGAACGTATAACCATTACATATTGCCGTTTACCTCAGCTCATTGGCTATCTTCCAAGCTAGATTTCAAGATGATCAGTGGTCATTGGGCCAAAATACAGTCAATCAACGATAGGCCGGTCCTACCATTGGTGCGCAATGAGGTCATTGATTGGTGTCTTCAAATCGGTTTGTTTCGGTGAATACGTCCCGGGAAAAGAACCATCATGTATGGTTGTGTTAGTTTATCCATGACTGGATAAACGTTTGTTTAGTGTGTGTAATTACCACGAACGCTTCGTCCAAAGTTGAATGAGACGGAAATCATGACGCAACCGGTTTACAAATGTTTCGTGTTAGGCTATCAGAGAAGTATCAGAAGTATCAAAGAAGTAGTTGGTAAACCAGGCGAGGCAATCATTTGAGAAACCAAGGCTGTCGAGTCTGCCAATAAGAATGTGGTGATTGACAGAGTCAAAAGCCTTGGCCAGGTCAATGAATACGGCTGCACAGTAATGTCTCTTATCGATGGCGGTTATGATGTCGTTTAGGACCTTGAGCGTGGCTGAGGTGCCCCCATGACCAGTTCTGAAACCACATTGCATAGCGGAGAAGGTACAGTGGGATTCTAAATGGTCGGTAATCTGTTTGTTAACTTGGCTTTCAAAAACCTTAGAAAGACAGGGTAGGATAGATATAGGTCTGTAGCAGTTTGGGTCTAGAGTGTCACCCCCTTTCAAGAGGGGGATGACTGCGGCAGCTTTTCAATCTTTGGGAATCTCAGACGATACGAAAGAGAGGTTGAACAGGCTAGTAATAGGGTTTGCAACAATTTCGGCAGATCATTTTAGAAAGAGAGTTTCCAGATTGTCTAGCCCGGCTGATTTGTAGGGGTCCAGATTGTGCAGCTCTTTCAGAACATCAGCTATCTGGATTTGGGTGAAGAAGAAATGGTGGGTGCTTTGGCGGGTTGCTGTGGAAGGTGCCGGGCAGTTGACCGGGGTAGGGGTAGCCAGGTGGAAAGCATGGCCAGCCGTAGAGAAATGCTTATTGAAATTCTCAATTATAGTGGATTTATCTGTGGTAACAGTGTTTCCTAGCCTCAGAGCAATGGGCAGCTGGGAGGAGGTGCTCTTACAGTGTCCCAGAACTTTTTTGAGTTTGTACTACAGAATGCAAATTTCTGTTTGAAAAATCTAGCCTTAGCTTTCCTAACTGCCTGTGTATATTTGTTCCTAACTTCCCTGAAAAGTTGCATATCACTGGGGCTATTCGATGCTAATGCAGAACGCCACAGGATGTTTTTGTGCTGGTCAAGGGCAGACATGTCTGGAGTGAACCAAGGACTATATCTATTCCTAGTTCAACATTTTTTGAATGAGGCATGCTTATTTAAGATGGTGAGGAAGGTACTTTTAAAGAATAACCAGGCATTCTCTACTGACGGGATGAGGTCAATGTCATTCTAGGATACCCCGGCCAGGTCGACTAGAAAGGCCTGCTCGCATAAGTGTTTTAGGGAGCATTTGAAAGTGATGAGGGGTGGTCGTTTGGTCGCAGACCCGTTACGGATGCAGGCAATAAGGCAGTGATCGCTGAGATCTTGATTGAAAACAGCAGAGGTGTATTTGGAGGGTAAGTTAGTGGTCTATAGCAAGCGGCAACAGTGGGAGACTTGTTTCTGGAAAGGTGAATTTTTTGAAGTAGAAGCTCGAATTGTTTGGGTACAGACCTGGATAGTAAGACAGAACTCTGCAGGCTATCTTTGCAGTAGATTGCAACACCGCCCCCTTTGGCAGTTCTATCTTGGCGGAAAATGTTATAGTTAGGGATGGAGATTTCAGGGTTTTTGGTGGTTTTCCTAAGCCAGGATTCAGACACGGCTAAGACATCCGGGTTGGCACAGTGTGGTAAAGCAGTGAGTAAAACAAACTTAAGGAGTAGGCTTCTAATGTTAACATGCATGAAACCAAGGCTATTACAGTTACAGAAGTCAACAAATGAGAGCACCTGGGGAGTGGGAGTAGAGCTAGGCACTGCAGGACCTGGATTAACCTCTACATCACCAGAAGAACAGAGGAGAAGTAGGATAAGGGTACGGCTAAAGCCTATACGAACTGGCCGTCTAGCACGTTCGGAACATAGAGTAAAAGGAGCAGGTTTCTGGGAACGATAGCATAGATTCAAGGCATAGTGATCAGACAAAGGTAAGGTAGGATATGAGTACATTGGAGGTAAACCTAGGCATTGAGTAATGATTAGAGAGATATAGTCTCTAGAGACGTTTAAACCAGGTGATGTCATCGCATATGTAGGAGGTGGAACAACATGGTTGGTTAAGGCATATTGAGCAGGGCTAGAGGCTCTACAGTGAAATAAGACAGTAATGGACGAGGCATATTGATATTAGAGAGAGGCATGCGTAGCCAAGTGAACATATGGGTCCAGTGAGTGGTTGGGCTGGCTGGGGACACGGCGATGCAGACAGTTAGCAGGCCGGTGCTAACAAGCTAGCAGTTAGTAGGCCGGGGCTAACAAGCTAGCAGTTAGCAGACCAGGGCTAGCAAGCTAGCAGTTAGCAGACCAGGTTAGCAAGCAAGCAGTTAGCAGACCGGGGCAAGCAAGCTAGCAGTTAGCAGACCGGAGCAAGCAAGCTAGCAGTTAGCAGACCGGGGCTAGCAAGTTAGCAGAAGAGTCATTGGGGGACGTCGCGATGGAGGTAAGTCTGTTTTTGCCTCTTTGTGCGGTGACGTCGATAGACCATTCGTGGATTAGTAGGGTTCCAAGTAGCTCTAGGTAGCTAGCAGTTCGCGGTTAGCAGAATGTGCCTTCCGCGGACGTCGCACCTGAGGGGCCTGTTCGAATCCTCGGGCAGATTATGTTGGTATTCCAGTCGTAGAGGATCGGCGGGGTTCCGTGCCCCGTACCGGCTGTAGAAGGAGTGGGCTTCGGTGGTAACCCAGGAGCCCTAGCCAGGCTAGCTTCAGGCTAATTGGTGCTTGCTCCAGGATGGAAATGCTAGCCAGGAGTAGTCACCCGGGATTGCGGTTAGCTAGTTGTGAAGATCCAGATGAAAATGTTCAGAGTTTGCGGTAGGAATGCGGGGATATGGAGAGAAGAAAATAGGTCCGTTATGCTCTGGTTTGAGTCACGTTGTACGAACTGGCGAGAGCTTTCCGAGCTAAAGGTTAGCTGATGACAGCTAGCAGTGGTTTGCTGACTGATAGCTGGTATGTAGTTAGCTGGCTAGCTTCAGTTGAGGGATTCCAGATCCGAAGTAAATAGAAATACTTTACAAAACCCAGATCCATGCCACATTGGGTGATGCGGGTTGCAGAGTGTTTAGAAGTTGAGGTTTAGGAAAATATTTTTAAAAGATATGCGAAGAAAAATATATACAAATATATATACAAGGGACACGACAGGACAAAGACAAAGACGTCTGACTGCTACGCCATCTTGGAATGCTGACTAGTGATCCGTGGCCAGTGATTGGGTCTCAATGTAGGCAGCAGCCTCTCTGAGTCAGTGATTGTTGTTTAGGAATCTGATGGCCTTGAGATAGAATCTGTTTTTCAGTGTCTCGGTCCCAGCTTTGATGCACCTGTGCTGACCTCGCCTTCTGGATGGTAGTGGTGTGAACAGGCAGTGCCTCGGGTGGTTGTTGTCCTTTATCATCTTTTTGGCCTTCCTGTGACATTGGGTGCTGTAGGTGTCATGGAGGGCAGATAGAATGCCCCCTGGAGAGCCTTGTGGTTGAGGGTGGTGCAGTTGCCGTACCAGGCTGTGATACAGCCCAAAGGATACTCTTGATTGTGCATCTATTAAAGTTTCTTCAGCCTCCTGAGGTTGAAGAGACGATGTTGCGCCTTAACCACACTGTTTGTGTGGGTGGGCCATTTCAATTTGTCTGTGATGTGTACGCAGAGGAACTTAAAACGTTCCACCTTCTCCACTGCTGTCCCTTCGATGTGGATAGGGGGGTCCTCCCTCTGCTGTTTGCTGAATTCCATGATCATCTCCTTTGTTTTGTTGACGTTGAGTGAGAGGTTGTTTTCCTGACACCACACTCCAAATGCCCTCATCTCCTCCCTGTAGGCTGTATCGTCATTGTTGGTAATCAAGCCCACTACTGTTGTGTACAGGAGAGGGCTGAGCATGCACCCTTGTGGGGCCCCAGTGTTGATGGTCAGCAAAGTGGAGATGTTGTTTCCTACCTTCACCACCTGGGGGTGGCCCGTCAGAAAGTCCAGGACCCAAATGTACAGGGCGGGGTTGAGACCCAGGGCCTCCAGCTTGATGATGAGCTTGGAGGGTACTATGGTGTTGAATGCTGAGCTATAGTCAATGAACAGCATTCTTACATAGGTATTGCTCTTGTCCAGATGGGATAGGGCAGTGTGCGGTGTGATGGCGATTGCATCTTCTGTGGACCTATTGGGGTCGTATGCAAACTGAAGTGGGTCTAGGGTGGCCGGTAAGGTAGAGGGGATATGATCCTTGACTAGTCTCTCAAAGAACTTCTTGATGACAGAAGTGAGTGCTACTTTGGCTGCTATTCTTTTTGTAGTACGTGATTTCCTGTAGACACTGCCACATACGTCTCGTGTCTGAGCCATTGAATTCCAACTCCACTTTGTCCCTGTACCGGCATTTTGCTTGTTTGATGAGAGAATAACTACACTGTTAATATTCAGCCATATTCCCAGACCGCTTTCCATGGTTAAATGCGGTGGTTCGCTTTCAGTTTTGCACGAATGCCGCCATCCAACCACAGTTTCACGGTTTCTGGTTAGGGTAGGTTTTAATAGTCACAGTGGATACAACATCTCCAATATACTTCTTTGTAAACTTACTCACCTGGTAAACGTATAGATCTGTCACGTTCGTCGTATGGAGGAAGAGAGGAGGACCAAGGCGCAGCGTGATAGTAATACATTCTTCTATTTATTTACCAAAACGAAGAACACTTGACAAACTATACAAAAAACAACAAAACGAACGTGAAGCTAAATACGAAAAGTGCAGACACAGGCAGCTTACACATAGACAATAACTCACCTGATATGGTTCCCAATCAGAGACAATGATAAACAGCTGCCTCTAATTGAGAACAAATCTAGGCAACCATAGACATACAAACACCTAGACTAGACAACGCCCCTTTAACATACAAAACCCCTAGACAAGGCAAAAACACCTACATCCCCCATGTCACACCCTGACCTAACTAAAATAATAAAGAAAACTAAGATAACTAAGGCCAGGGCGTGACAAGATCGATGTTGTTATCTGAGGCTGACCGGAACATATCCCAGTCCGCGTGATCAAAGCAATCTTAGTAGCTTTGTTCTCATAATTTCTTTGTTAAAATCCCGAGCAACAATAAATGCAGCCTCAGGATATATGGTTTCCAGTTTGCATAGAGTCCAGTGAAGTTCGCTGCCAGACAAGGCTCCGCTGATAGCCAGGTGTAGCAGTGGTAGGATGTTGTGACTGCTGTTGGGACAGCTTTATGTAGGTCGTTTGTGGGCAGCGTTTGTCACCGCTATAGTGCGATTAATGTATAGTTTAGCGTTATGTAGTGGCTTTGCTGGCATGCATCCCACTTTCTTTTCGTTTTTTTGCCCCACAAGCTAAAATCGCCACTGTCTGATTCCCAGTTACCTTCAAAACATTGTTTTGAATTTTTATCTTCAAACAATTTCACCCATAATATTTGCAGGTCTCCATTTAAGCCCAACAGCAATCACCAGGTATATAATTATATATACTCCATGTTTCACTGTTGGGGAAGGGGGATCAGGTGTAGTAAAGACATCCTAAGAGTCTGGGCCTGGAACTGCATAAAGTTGGCTGCAGCTCGATATACCCAACACATATGGCCTTTAGCGCAGGCCTATATCCTTTGTTAGGCAATGTGAGCTGTAGTGCCACCAAATTATAATATCTTAAGTGCTACTCAATACCTTAAATCATTGTTATTAATGACAAAAAGGGGGGTTGAGAGGAGGGGGGGGGTAAACCTAGTGCCCTGTGGCTGCGCTGAACTCCCATGTCCATCTCGGGTGGGAGTTATTTTATGCAATAGTTATTTTATGAAGGGCTCAATTAATTTCTGTTTATCTCATTTTCCAATCTTTTTGGCACTCCATATATTCTCACATTATTTTCCCTCGATTCCAAATCTTGACATTTGCTGTGAAAATATTGTTGGTTTTTGAGAGTGAAAGAGAGCAGTTTTTCTAGAGTACAACACTTGTCTTCCAACTCACCCACTCGGCCCTCCGCTGTCTCGAGTATGGTGTCAAGGTTCTGGATGGAAGTTTTCACGTCTTCTATTTTCTTTTCCACTGATTCAAACTGTTTGTACACATTTTCAAAACCACCATTCACTTCTGATCATTTTTTTTGCTCTGTTAAAACATCAGCAATTCCGGGCACTTCCGCCATCTGTTTATCGCACCCCGGCTTGTTGTCTTGTTTCTTGTATTTACTGCCGCATCTTGTGGTCATACCTTTCACCTATCTGGGGAAAATTCACTTAATATTTTCCCCTGCAGTTTTGTAAGTTAGTATAAGGGTTTAGTAACTTAACTTTGATATGCAGTCAAATATATCTCTTGATTTTCTGATTTAAGCTAAACTTGAATATGGATTGTTGGTTGCCAAGTCAATTTAAAAAAAAATATTATTGGTATGTAACTGTATTGAAAATTATATTGTCCATTTTTTTTTGTATTTAAACGTCACTTTAAACATGTACATGACACTGTAACAAAATTTCCCCATGGGGACAATAACGTCAGTAAGTAAGTAAGTAAGTAATTACACCATGCCAATTTCAAGTCTATATTTCTTGAAAATATTAAATTATTCCGATTATTTAGGATAGTTCACTGGCTAATTTATTGATCTTGCTTTCTGGAACACCCCAGAGGAGATTCCCTATGCCCTATACCTGTCACGCCCTGATATGTTTCATCTGTCTTTGTCATTGTCTCCACCCCCCTCCAATGTGTTGCCCATCTTCCCCATTATCCCCAGTGTATTTATACCTGTGTTCTCTGTTTGTCTGTTGCCAGTTCATCTTGTTTGTCAAGTTTACCAGCATTTGTTCTGTCAGCTCCTATCTTTTCCCAGCCTCTCTTTTTCTCGCCCTCCTGGTTTTTGACCATTGCCAGTCCTAACCCTGAACCCGCCTGCCTGCCCACTCTGCCTGCCTGCATCCTGTACCTTTTCCCCTATCTGGATTTCTTACCTCTGCCTGACCTGAGTCTGCCTGCCGTCCTGTACCTTTGCCTCTGTTGCTGTAATAAACATTGTTACTTCGACACTGTCTGTATGTCACGATCATGTGGAGGAGAGACGGACCAAAACGCAGCATGAGGAAAATAAGCCATCTTCTTTTTATTATTGAAGAAGGCAAAACGAAACAAAACACATACAAACTACCAAAACAATAAACGATCGTGAAGCTAAATAACGTAGTGCACACACACACAGGCTACAAACGTTCTACATAGACAATTCCCCACACCAAACTAAAGCCTATGGCTACCTTAAATATGGCTCCCAATCAGAGACAACAGAAACCAGCTGTCTCTAATTGGGAACCCATTCAGGCAACCATAGACTTTACTAGACAACTACACACAACATAGACACAGCTAGACAACTATACTAAACATAAAGCCAACTACTCTAAATAAACCCCCTAAACCTTACAATCACCCTGGACACTACAAAACCCACAAATACCCATGTCACACCCTGACCTAACTAAAATAATAAAGAAAA